>NW_017307277.1:521932-525751 GCF_000935625.1 Nanorana parkeri | reverse complement strand
CGGGAGGATGTGATCACATGACTTGTCTTCCATCAATATTGCTTCTCTTTAATATAAAGTACGCAGACGAAATAAGAGAGGAAATGTGTCCATGTGGTCCATCTGCTGCCGGACTCTTGACGTGGTCTCTGGATCATGTGATGAGGAAGTCATGTGATGAAGCCTGCGGCACGAGGCTCGGTGTGCAGGGTCCTGGCAGTACACGGGATGGCCGCGCTCTGAGGTAACATCCCGTGGATAGGCGGGGGGTGAATACACGGATGTGCCCGCACTGCCTCGGCTTTGACGCTCTTTTCCCACATTCCTGTGCGGAGGATACAGGTCCTCTTTCCTGCGCTCTGTGCGTTCATTCGTCATGCACAGGCTCAGCATCTGGTATAAGTTTCCTTCTGTCCTATTTCTTTGTCCTCTGCCGGATACTCTGGAAGTGCCGAGTGTGATGATGACCTCCATTACCTGGAATTATTGGTTGGCACCGGTAGATTTATGATGCGGAGTCATTTGTAGATTATTCCCCTCTTGCAGCGCTGATGTTGTGAATAACTTCTCCCCGTTCAGGCAGGAAAACCAAGGTGGCCGCCAGGCGTTCCATGACACCCGTCCTGCCTGCGGGTACAGCAAAGAACGTAACGATGGGAAGAGACGCCACCGACCGGCCCGGAGCTTGAAGACATTCTGGGAAAATAACTAATAATGGCCGCCATAGGAATGTAATGACCAATTGTTCCTGCGTGTCAGTCATTCGGGTTATTACATCTAAATGCTGTGTGATGGCTGCCGGGGAGTCCAATGCATGTCACCGGGCCCTGGGTAGGGGTCCGCTCCTCCGGCCACTGGACACACAATACATGTGATATGACCAGGAAGGTATTTGATTAAGGGCAAATTTGTAAAGCAATGAATGCGACATTCGCCAAACATTCCCTGCAGGTGAATCAATCACTGTCATGTAAGACAGATGCACCAGGAAGACTTCCCCGCAATGAACACACCGCCCAACCTTCTGAGATGAGCAACAGGGACACCTTCTAGCACCATGTATTTAGGCAATGGACACACCCCCAGTTATATATAGGCAATGGACACACCCCCAGTTATATATAGCCAATGGACACACCACTGCCACACCCCCAGTTATATATAGCCAATGGACACACCCCTGCCACACCCCCCAGTTATATATAGGCAATGGACACCCCCCAGTTATATATAGGCAATGGACACCCCCCAGTTATATATAGGCAATGGACACCCCCCAGTTATATATAGGCAATGGACACCCCCCAGTTATATATAGGCAATGGACACCCCCCAGTTATATATAGGCAATGGACACCCCCCAGTTATATATAGGCAATGGACACCCCCCAGTTATATATAGGCAATGGACACCCCCCAGTTATATATAGGCAATGGACACCCCCCAGTTATATATAGGCAATGGACACCCCCCAGTTATATATAGGCAATGGACACCCCCCAGTTATATATAGGCAATGGACACCCCCCAGTTATATATAGGCAATGGACACCCCCCAGTTATATATAGGCAATGGACACCCCCCAGTTATATATAGGCAATGGACACCCCCCAGTTATATATAGGCAATGGACACCCCCCAGTTATATATAGGCAATGGACACCCCCCAGTTATATATAGGCAATGGACACCCCCCAGTTATATATAGGCAATGGACACCCCCCAGTTATATATAGGCAATGGACACCCCCCAGTTATATATAGGCAATGGACACCCCCCAGTTATATATAGGCAATGGACACCCCCCAGTTATATATAGGCAATGGACACCCCCCAGTTATATATAGGCAATGGACACCCCCCAGTTATATATAGGCAATGGACACCCCCCAGTTATATATAGGCAATGGACACCCCCCAGTTATATATAGGCAATGGACACCCCCCAGTTATATATAGGCAATGGACACCCCCCAGTTATATATAGGCAATGGACACCCCCCAGTTATATATAGGCAATGGACACCCCCCAGTTATATATAGGCAATGGACACCCCCCAGTTATATATAGGCAATGGACACACCCCCAGTTATATGTAGGCAATGGTCACACCCCTGCCACACCCCCAATAATTGATTAAACCCAGAATTGATGTTTTCACCAATGTTCTTCCTTTATACCAAGTTATCAAAATAGCGAAGATAATGATGAGATGCGATGGGGGTTTCAGTGCAGGATAAGACTTTGGTAGGTAAATGGAACCTTTTCATAGATATCTGTACATCAGACCCAAGATAGGGATTTGGTTCTAAATGAGGGACAGTGGGTAAGTATGAGTGAATGTTTGGTGAATGTCACATTCATTGCTTCATAAATACGCCCTGGCCAAGTATTACATCATGATGCCACTGGGGTTGATGTTCCTTTTTGGTGAAATGTCGGAGAAAAACGCAGGCAGTTCAGAGTTTTAACAGTCAATTTTGGGTTGGTCCGCCCACCGGGGAAGGTTGCCAAGAGAGCACACCGCGTGTGTTAGGGGTCCCAGATGTCTGCTGGGAGACCGTCCGTCGTTTAGGGTGGAGGTGCCAGGCCCGAGGGAAGGAGATCACAGGTGGTGCCGCCTGGTGATGGGGCACCGGGGATCCGGCCAAGGACACGCCGATTCTCTCAGCACAGACTGCTTAGACTATTCACCGGCCGTGAATGATTTCTCCATGAATGGAGCAGAAGGACGGGGTCCGGGTCCTGCACAGTTGGCCGGTTGGAGTGTTTTCTTCTCGGGCTCCGCTCTCTCCGATGCCGCCCTTTGAGGCGCGTTGTTCTGTTTTTAACAATTTATGAAATAAACATGTATATTTAATGAGAGCGTTTGATTGCGTGCCTCGGGTGGCTGTGAAAGATAGATGACTCTGTTTAGGAGGCAGTTCTGTAAATCACATCGTTAATTCCTTGTATTAGAGAAAAAAGCGACACATTAAGGTTCAGGTGAGAATTCTTGGCTGCAGTTGCGGCAGCGTCACCCGGTCCTGGGCGCAGATTTCACACGCTGACGCGGCGACATCAATCTGACACATTGGGGGTGATTTACTAACCTAAACACACGCATGCACCTGGTGTGTGTGATTTTTACACAGCAAAACTTATTTATCAACCAAAAAGTCTCTAAAAGCATATTTCCACTAATGCCATATATGGAAAAATCATGCACATGATGCATATATAATGCTGCTTCACAGTTTAGACAAAAATGGTTAGCTCATGCATTTACATTCCTTGCATTCATCAACGCAAGCAACACAACGTAGAGCTAATTTACACAGCATCACCTTGCAATTCATGCAGGGCTTTGCACAACACACATGCTGGGTGTGTACACACTACAAAGGTGTCTAGATTCCACCAATAGATCATGCTGGGAGGGAACACACTACAGAGGTGTATACTTGTTTGTGGCGTGTTTATAATGTTAGTAAATCAACCCCATTGTCGCTTTAGCCTGGAAGGAAGGGAATACACTTTGTTTACTTTTGTACTATTTTTACTATATGAATTACATGATGATTGTTACATTGTAATGGAGATAATGTTCAGAATATAATGGAGGAAGTTTCCGTCTGCCATCAGGTCAGCTTTGGACTTCTGTTCACACTGAAAGGTCCTCCATGTGAGATGTTTCATATAGGAGAAGTTTGGCCAATACGTTGTAACTCCGTCTATAGTGCAACAATGTATCTTATTTGTGTCACTCGGCTGGAGATCCTCCAATCATCTCTGACACCGTCCTTCCTTCTGGAGGGGGGCTACGTCTGTTCCCCATGGTCCCTCTGTGTGATGTA
>NW_017307277.1:516234-519572 GCF_000935625.1 Nanorana parkeri | reverse complement strand
AAAAAAGACTTCAAGCATGCATGAGGTAATGGTCACAATGGCTGTCCCAGACTGCTGGTCCCGGGTTTCAGCAACTTTATTTTCCTGTATGTTGGTGTAATTGCTGCGAGGCCTGCTGTGGATCCTCCATGTCGGCTCCTGCCTATGAAGTGGTATTCAGACCTGTGTTTGATAGTAAAGCTGGAAAGTTGTATTCCATATGTGCGGCCGCACTAACGAATGCAGGTGAATAAAGATCCACGAGGAGTGTAGCTTTCTCTTAGTGGGTCCAGTCAGCATGGATTTAGCCAAAGAGGAGTGAACAGATAGTATTCAGAGTGAAGGTAGTACTGTCAGATCCACCATGATTTGGTTGGTTTGCTTTGCCATCAGTGTCCCCGAAGGGATTCCGTATATCCAGCAGAGTCTGCAGAGTAAAATCATGGGCACACAGGGAGGGCTGCGCACACGTTTAACCCTAACGTTTCACCCCTGCACACCGGGGCTTCCTCAGAGGGACGTGTTTTTTTTTCGGGGAACCTTGCTTATTAAAGATACATTGTTGCTCGGAGTTCGGGGACTCGGAGGGATTTTAGGATTTGGGGGTCGGTGGAATGTTTGTCGGATTGAACACATTTGGGTCGGGGTGAGATGGGGGAACGATTGTTCAGAGTTCGGGGACTCGGAGGCAGTTTTAAGGTTTACCTCCGGAGTTTGGTGTCACTTTAAGCAGTGGGGGGGACAAGCAGCAGCCTCTGCCATGTGTCCCTACGGCAAGGACAGATCGGAATCCGGGGCTCGGTGCTGCTCGTTGTATTTTGTAGGTTCTGCCAGAGACTGATGATCGTCCTCCTCGGTATCCTTCAGCTTCAGAGACCTGCAGTGGCCTGTACCAGGCAGAGGGAATAAGGGGGTAACAGATTGTTATAATGATCGCCCATCTGTGGTTAGGAGGAGCGGATGTAGATGTCACAGATGACGGTCTGCTCCTGGGGACTGGTAGGGACTGTAGGGACCCCTTAGTTATTACAATGTCTGTGGTTGGTGACTTTTAGGATCTCTACTCAGCCCATTGATTTTAAGGCCACGGGTTTTCTTGGATTGACAGCACATAGCGCTAACCATTGCACGGACCTCCTTCCCGGCATGGCGGCCTCTCTTCAGATCATAACATGACCTCGAGTCTAGAAGAGGTTCTCTGGAGTGGACAGCAGGGGGGGGGGGACCGAGAACCTGTCCCCGGTCGGTTCTAGGTGACACCAAGAGGGCAGATTGTCTCTTTCTGGCTCACCCACCACCCACCATAGAGAGCTTTTGTCCAATTCTGATCTTGGTGGCACCTAATGAGGCCTGTTATAAATCCAGACATTGATGTACAAGAGGGGCCCTGGCTGGTATGTGCATTGGGGCCCTGGCTGGTATGTGCATTGGGGCCCTGTAGTGAGAAGTGATCTCGCTGGCTCTGGTACCCTTCAGTGACCGCACACAGTGAGGGCCGGGCTCCTTCTTCCCTGTTGGAATGTTCCGGTCTCTGGTACTTTCTTGTGTCCTTTTCGCCATGGCGCCCTGATACCGCGATTCTCCGTAGCTGCGGATTGGTTGCCATCGCTTGTTGGCATTCACTGCTAGTCCCTCCATTCAGTGGGAGGAGAGCTGTGGTTGCCGTGGGTTACTGACTCTGATCCATTTTGGATCTCTCAGCATCCGTAGCCGCGTACAACGACGCATCCGACAACATAACCTATCTTCCGGAGGACAGATGGCGGAATGCGTCCGAGGGGACGGTTGTCTCGTTGAGAAGCGCCATTCTGGTGCCTGAACATATTTTGATTGCTGGCTGTTGTGTCCCAACGCATGAAATATTAAGCGCTCGTCTCTCCATTTTGGAATCTGAGTATCTTTTAGTCTTCGCGAGTCCTTTGTCTGTATGAAGTGTTAAATGTGAATTATAAGAGGGAGGTGTGATCCCGGGCGAGGGCTCTGCGTCTGGCGGTAGCTCACATTTCCGCAGCACATCGCCGATCTGTTCATTGGAGAGCGTTGGAGCCTCTTATTGTTATGAATGTTGTAAGTCGCTGCAGTTAATATATTATTTATCGCTACAAACAAGACGCTCGTCACAGCCAGAGCCGCGGTTCTGTTCCGTCATCTTATGTCCCAGTCCATCATCGCGCCGAGCAGAATATGGGTCACAAATCGTACTGAGATTCCGGTATTTCT
This sequence comes from Nanorana parkeri, assembly GCF_000935625.1. Taxonomy (NCBI): domain Eukaryota; kingdom Metazoa; phylum Chordata; class Amphibia; order Anura; family Dicroglossidae; genus Nanorana; species Nanorana parkeri. The sequence continues at coordinate 517,373 of NW_017307277.1, read as the reverse complement.
CCCCCATTGGGAGGTGTGCAACCATTGTGCTCCATCGACCCTGGCGGATGTGCGGCCATTGCATCCCCTCTGCTCTATCCACCCTGGCGGATGTGCGGCCATTGCGTCCCCTCTGCTCTATACACCCTGGCGGAGGTGCGGCACTTGGGTCCCCTCTGCTTCTGCTCTATCCACCCTGGCGGATGTGCGGCCATTGCGTCCCCTCTGCTCCATCGACCCTGGCGGATGTGCGGCCATTGCATCCCCTCTGCTCTATCCACCCTGGCGGATGTGCGGCCATTGTGTCCCCTCTGCTCTATCCACCCTGGCGGATGTGCGCCCATTGCGTCCCCTCTGCTCTATCCACCCTGGCGGATGTGCGGCCATTGCGTCCCCTCTGCTCTATCCACCCTGGCGGATGTGCGGCCATTGCATCCCCTCTGCTCTATCCACCCTGGCGGATGTGCGGCCATTGTGTCCCTTCTCCTGCACCTGATCCTTCATTCACCATGGAGTGAGTCACTGACCTGGAAGCAGCATGCAGCCAGCAAAGGCAAATAAGTCCGGACTCCCTTCCCGGATAATTGTTCACAGCCAGGGAAATGGATGACGGCCCTGGAGCCTGTGCCTTTAAGAACGTGTCAGTGGTGGCAGCTGCCATATTTCTGTCCTGACAGGCTCACTTTAAATACGTTCTATAGACTTGGGCAGAGTGTGCTATGGAGGAAGTCCAGTCTGGACAGTGTGGATCCCTCTTACTGTGTTTCTGCAGCAGCTGGAAAATGTAGAGTAGTTGGGACTAGAAGGGATCATGTGTGTGTGTGTGTGAAGGGAGGAGCTTCTTAACTGACTGCCATTTGTGTCATTGCTGTGTATGAGCTCCTATTGGGGGGAGAAAAAGATGGGGGGACAGGAAGTAAGGTGTGTTCATAAAAATGCTTCCCCCTCCATATCCCAGTCTCATTATAATTGTCCTTACTGCTGAGCATCTCCGGTAGTCTCTATTATATGGACCCCCCCCCAATTGCTGTGTATGAGCTCCTATTGGGGGGACAGGAAGTAAGGTGTGTTCATTAAAATGCTTCCCCTCCATATCCCAGTCTCATTATAATTGTCCTTACTGCTGAGCATCTCCGGTAATCTATAATATATAAACACCC
>NW_017307277.1:512589-515646 GCF_000935625.1 Nanorana parkeri | reverse complement strand
TACATGGAACGGCCCCCCTTGCTGTGTGTGGGGGGGGGGGAGGGGCTGTCTGTTGTCAGTTGGGTTATAATCTCCCTGAATGATATTTCTGGGTGTCGCTGTGTATATAATATATAGAATATTGGTGAATATTATGTCCCGCTGCGTATACCGGTGTCATGGCGGATTTTCTGCGGCCCCAGTACGGCGAGCGGTGTGTGCCGCAGGTCTCCTCCGGCTATTCGCAGCCGTGCCGGCATTCTCCTCTTTCTGGGTGACCTTGCCGCAGACAGAAGACTTATTACCCTTAATCACTTGGTTCTATAAATCGATGAGGCCTCTGCGCCTCGTATATTATACGCACCCTACAGCTCCGCGCTGACAACCTCTCCCAGCGACGACTCCATTCACCAACCCCCGCTGAACTACACACACCCCGAGCCCTATTCATCAATGTGTCCGCAAGAAGACCTGTCTGTGTTCCTCAGAGCCGCCAATCGTCTCTCCACAGCTGCTCAGACACATATCCTGCTGCTGGGGCACTTCCACTGGCAGGGATGCCCCTCGTTGGGGTAAATCTGGGATACGGAAGTTGGGGGAATATATACCAGACCTGGACACCCCCTTGCATTTATATGCCGGTGTTCTATCAAAGATTGTGACTGGGTTGGAATGTGTGACCGGTCACGTGGTCACAGATGTTAAAGTAATCCCGCCCACTTTTTCGGCGGTGGAATGTGTGACCGACAAAAGGTGAACAATTCCAACGAACTCTCAGCTGTTCCAGGGCAGATCGGTTCTCCGGCACATCGCGTCCGCGATGCCGATCTGCCCTGACACAGCTGAGAGTTCGTTGGTATTGTTCACCTTTTGTCGGTCACACATTCCACCGCCGAAAAAGTGGGCGGGATTACTTTAACATCTGTGACCACGTGACCGGTCACACATTCCAACCCAGTCACAATCTTTGATGGAACACCGGCCGCCCACTCGATAAAATGCATCAACATGTCCTCTAATAACCGCCTGAAACCCTGGATTGGGGAGAAGACACAATTCCGCTCTGTAGAAGCCGCTTTACCCCCCTGCACTCCCGCCAGCCGAATGTTATCGCTGCGCAGCCTCCCGCCAGCCGAATGTTATCGCTGCGCAGCCTCCCGCCAGCCGAATGTTATCGCTGCGCAGCCTCCCGCCAGCCGAATGTTATCGCTGCGCAGCCTCCCGCCAGCCGAATGTTGACCTGTCTGGTAATTAAAACGACCTTTTCAGTTCAGAGAGAAATGTTCTAAAACTCTAAATTTAGACTCGGTGCTTTGTGTTGGGTATTCTGACAATTTGGCTATAGACCCCCCCCCCCCAAAAATCCTTGTCCTCCCATGGCCCCTTGTGTGGTGTATTGTGCCGGTTGGTGACCCCCAGAGATGTCCTCCCATGGCCCCTTGTGTGGTGTATTGTGCCGGTTGGTGACCCCCAGAGATGTCCTCCCGTGGCCCCTTGTGTGGTGTATTGTGCCGGTTGGTGACCCCCAGAGATGTCCTCCCATGGCCCCTTGTGTGGTGTATTGTGCCGGTTGGTGTGCCGACCACCGCTCCTCTTGATAGTTTCCTCCTCTAGACCTAGCAGCGCCGGAGCCCCATATGGCGCTCATTAATAATGTATATCTGTGTGAAGTATGGCGGTGAGGTGTCAGGGAACGCGCAGGTAATCAGATGTTGCCGGTATCATCGCCCGAGTCGTCTCTTCGGGGGGAACAATGTGTAATTTGGCGGAGATGCTTCCGGGAAGATTACAGTTATCACGGTTTGATCAGCGTTGGCTCTCATCTCGCTCTGAAGGTTACACTTCCCCTCAGAACCGGCTCCGATAAACATCCAGCCGCGCTTTGCATATTTCATCTCGCAAGGCTGACGCGCCCGAGCTTTGATGATTTATTTACCAAACTTGCGATGTTTATAGAGGCCACTTCCTGCCGAGTGTTCAGCCCGGAGCCGGAGCGTCACATTGTGCTATTAGTGTTTATCAGCGCCGGCCGCACATTGTCCGCAGCTGCTCAGCCCCGTGTGCACACATACCGTATACTATGTATGACCTCCGGCTGCGTTCACCCCACCAACAAGCCTCCTATTGTACGACTTCCTGACCTCTGACCCCACGTGCGGTCACCCCGTGTACAGCGGCACCGTATCCTGTTTATATATACATTGGGGGGAATTCATCAAAATCTGAAGAGAGATGCTGATTGGTTGCCATGGGCAACCGCTCCAGGTTCTGTTTGCTCCGGTTTTGATACATTTGCCCCCGCTGAGTATTATTTCTATTTGAGATGATAGTTTGTATCACTATTTATGGCTTTTTGCTGGATTTACAAATTTTTTTTCTATTTCGTTATTTGTGTTTGTACTTTCTTCTATATCATCCGTTGCTGCAATAATACAAAGCCGTACGTTGGACCCAGCGGGGGGGAATATTCATTCCCCAAACTAGGAAAAATGCTGCCAGCGTATACAATGTATCTTTATTACTATTTGTATGAAATGTTCTCGTGTATTTCTTTATTGGAATGAATACAGGGAGAGGTTTCCTCACGGGGGATGGGTAACCAGTGATATCTTATCGACGGATTCAAATCAAGGCAACTGGACTTTGGCTGCATTGTTATTGAAGACGTTTCGCGGGTCATCTGACTGGCTTTCCTGGCTCAGAAGTGAGAAAGCTAGTCAGATGACCAACAAAACGTCTTCAAGAAAAATACAGCACGTGAATGTATACGGGACATCGGGGGGCTCTCTATATTGTATACAGGACATTGGGGTGCTCTCTATATTGTATACAGGACATTGGGGTGCTCTCTATAGTGTATATAGGACATGGGGGTGCTCTCTATATTGTATACAGGACATTGGGGTGCTCTCTATAGTGTATATAGGACATTGGGGTGCTCTCTATAGTGTATATAGGGCATTGGGGTGCTCTCTATAGTGTATATAGGACATTGGGGTGCTTTCTATATTGTATACAGGACATTGGGGTGCTCTCTATAGTGTATATAGGACATTGGGGTGCTCTCTATAGTGTATA
>NW_017307277.1:505287-511912 GCF_000935625.1 Nanorana parkeri | reverse complement strand
TGGCCCCTTGTGTGGTGTATTGTGCCGGTTGGTGACCCCCAGAGATGTCCTCCCATGGCCCCTTGTGTGGTGTATTGTGCCGGTTGGTGACCCCCAGAGATGTCCTCCCATGGCCCCTTGTGTGGTGTATTGTGCCGGTTGGTGACCCCCAGAGATGTCCTCCCATGGCCCCTTGTGTGGTGTATTGTGCCGGTTGGTGACCCCCAGAGATGTCCTCCCGTGGCCCCTTGTGTGGTGTATTGTGCCGGTTGGTGACCCCCAGAGATGTCCTCCCATGGCCCCTTGTGTGGTGTATTGTGCCGGTTGGTGTGCCGACCACCGCTCCTCTTGATAGTTTCCTCCTCTAGACCTAGCAGCGCCGGAGCCCCATATGGCGCTCATTAATAATGTATATCTGTGTGAAGTATGGCGGTGAGGTGTCAGGGAACGCGCAGGTAATCAGATGTTGCCGGTATCATCGCCCGAGTCGTCTCTTCGGGGGGAACAATGTGTAATTTGGCGGAGATGCTTCCGGGAAGATTACAGTTATCACGGTTTGATCAGCGTTGGCTCTCATCTCGCTCTGAAGGTTACACTTCCCCTCAGAACCGGCTCCGATAAACATCCAGCCGCGCTTTGCATATTTCATCTCGCAAGGCTGACGCGCCCGAGCTTTGATGATTTATTTACCAAACTTGCGATGTTTATAGAGGCCACTTCCTGCCGAGTGTTCAGCCCGGAGCCGGAGCGTCACATTGTGCTATTAGTGTTTATCAGCGCCGGCCGCACATTGTCCGCAGCTGCTCAGCCCCGTGTGCACACATACCGTATACTATGTATGACCTCCGGCTGCGTTCACCCCACCAACAAGCCTCCTATTGTACGACTTCCTGACCTCTGACCCCACGTGCGGTCACCCCGTGTACAGCGGCACCGTATCCTGTTTATATATACATTGGGGGGAATTCATCAAAATCTGAAGAGAGATGCTGATTGGTTGCCATGGGCAACCGCTCCAGGTTCTGTTTGCTCCGGTTTTGATACATTTGCCCCCGCTGAGTATTATTTCTATTTGAGATGATAGTTTGTATCACTATTTATGGCTTTTTGCTGGATTTACAAATTTTTTTTCTATTTCGTTATTTGTGTTTGTACTTTCTTCTATATCATCCGTTGCTGCAATAATACAAAGCCGTACGTTGGACCCAGCGGGGGGGAATATTCATTCCCCAAACTAGGAAAAATGCTGCCAGCGTATACAATGTATCTTTATTACTATTTGTATGAAATGTTCTCGTGTATTTCTTTATTGGAATGAATACAGGGAGAGGTTTCCTCACGGGGGATGGGTAACCAGTGATATCTTATCGACGGATTCAAATCAAGGCAACTGGACTTTGGCTGCATTGTTATTGAAGACGTTTCGCGGGTCATCTGACTGGCTTTCCTGGCTCAGAAGTGAGAAAGCTAGTCAGATGACCAACAAAACGTCTTCAAGAAAAATACAGCACGTGAATGTATACGGGACATCGGGGGGCTCTCTATATTGTATACAGGACATTGGGGTGCTCTCTATATTGTATACAGGACATTGGGGTGCTCTCTATAGTGTATATAGGACATGGGGGTGCTCTCTATATTGTATACAGGACATTGGGGTGCTCTCTATAGTGTATATAGGACATTGGGGTGCTCTCTATAGTGTATATAGGGCATTGGGGTGCTCTCTATAGTGTATATAGGACATTGGGGTGCTCTCTATATTGTATACAGGACATTGGGGTGCTCTCTATAGTGTATATAGGACATTGGGGTGCTCTCTATAGTGTATATAGGACATTGGGGTGCTCTCTATATTGTATACAGGACATTGGGGTGCTCTCTATATTGTATACAGGACATTGGGGTGCTTTCTATATAGTAAACAGGACATTGGGGTGCCCTCTACATTGTATATAGGACATCGGGGTGCTCTCTATATTGTATATAGGACATCGGGGTGCCCTCTATATTGTATATAGGACATCGGGGTGCTCTCTATATAGTAAACAGGATATTGGGGTGCCCTCTATATTGTATATAGGACATCGGGGTGCTCTCTATATAGTAAACAGGACATTGGGGTGCCCTCTACATTGTTTATAGGACATCGGGGTGCTCTCTATATAGTAAACAGGATATTGGGGTGCCCTCTATAGTGTATATAGGACATCGGGGTGCTCTCTATATTGTATATAGGACATTGGGGTGCTCTCTATATAGTAAACAGGATATTGGGGTGCCCTCTATAGTGTATATAGGACATCGGGGTGCTCTCTATATTGTATATAGGACATTGGGGTGCTCTCTATATAGTAAACAGGATATTGGGGTGCCCTCTATAGTGTATATAGGACATTGGGGTGCTCTCTATATAGTAAACAGGATATTGGGGTGCCATCTATATAGTATACAGGGCATTGGGGTGCTGTCTGTCCCCCCCGGGTTGGATGAATAATTTGTCATCGCTGGTGCTGCGTCCACACCCTGCAGGAATGTAGTTGAGTTGCTGGCGGTTTGGATCTTTTTGTCTCCGCCCCTCACCTTTGGGGGGAGGGGTTTCTGGGGTATGTTGGGTTGAGTTTGGGATTAAAGGGATTGTCATTCTACAAGTCCCCCCCCCCCCATCAGAGATGTGAGCCGCCATCTGGGTGTTCTTATTGAATGTCCATTAACCCTTTCGCCCTCCACCTTGTGACCCGCTAAGCGTTTTGCTGGCCCCGCGGAGTGCGATTAACCCCTCGCACCCAGGAGATTGAGCCTTCAGGAGGTTAATGAAGCGGAATAAGTCTTTTCTGGCATTTCCATCCGCAGCGTCGCCGAGAGAGACAATTCTCATTTCTGGATGACTGTGCTCCACCTGCCGTGAAATGTCCTCCTAGCTGCGCATACTAATTGAGCGCACCGCCTCGGGCCCAGGTGCACCGCGTCCTCTGACAGCTCTGTGATGGCGGGAGGGCGCTCGGCGTGTCCCTGACATACATGTTCCGTGTCGCACGTCACGTGATGGTAGTCAAAGCTTTATGTGCATCCATTTGATGATTTCTAGTTCATCATCTTTTCTCCTTCTCTACCAGCGCAGACCGTATGACTGCTACAGGGCCCCACGGTGCAGTGAGGCCGGGCCCCTGAAGGGTATTCAGGATCCGTGTGGCAGGACATGACGTGTGTATAGTTCAGGCTGGTAGATGGTCAGTAGTCAGGAAACATTGTTCCCCAAACTCAAGATTCAATGTTATTGACTCCATCCAAAACTAGAGACCAGTCTGGACCATTGGTGGAGTTGAAGGAGACGATTCTTCTACTTCCGGGACGACGATTGTTTAGTCCATTGTTGGTGAAGATCCTGAAGAACATGGAGGGTGCTGAACCCGAACCACGTCTGATACTACAATTGTACGTCAGGAATCGCTGGCTCTCCTCTTGTGAGACTTCTAGAGACACGTCACTGATGTCATCTGTGTCCCCGGTCTGGTGACACCATCCGTATCCTGTGTGATCTGCGGAATCTCCTGGTCCAGTTCCTTTCCTGTGTCTCTTTCATCCCACATAACCGAGAGGAATGGCTCTGTGTGTTGCCAGGGTACAACTATAGAGGTGCAGAGGGGTAAGCAGTCCGAGGGCCCATGTGGTCAGGGGGCCCAGTCATAACGACTTCATGTTCTGTGACGGATAAATGCGACTTTCCATCACTTTGTCATTTGATGTATAAAGTCCGATAGGGAACATTTAATGATTGTTCCGAGAGCCGGATGGATGGTCAGAGGTTTAAGTGGACTGATAAGGGGCCACAGGATGTCATCGGGGTCCTACCGTAGGAACCTTTTTATGCATGCGGCGTGTGTGCAGATAGATGGAGAGTCGCGCGGCCTGGGCCCAGCCTACAAAAGGTTAACCACAGAAGCGGCAGAAGTGAAATTCTAAGACCGAGAAAATGTTATTTTACTTCCCCGATCTTTTTATAGCTCGAGAACATCTTCTGCCTCCCGCTCCTAACCCAGAATTACCCTGACAGCTAAGAGCAGGGGGGGACCAGGGCCTACTAACCCCTTCCCTTCCAGTACCAGAGGCAGACCAGAGCCCGATAATACCTTCCCTTCCAGTACCAGAGGCAGAGCAGAGCCTACTAACCCCTTCCAGTACCAGAGGCAGACCAGGGCCTACTAACCCCTTCCCTTCCAGTACCAGAGGCACAGCAGAGCCCGATAATACCTTCCCTTCCAGTACCAGACGTAGAGCAGGGCCTACTAACCCCTTCCAGTACCAGAGGCAGAGCTGGGCATACTAACCCCTTCCAGTACCAGAAGAAGACCAGAGCCCGATAATACCTTCCCTTCCAGTACCAGAGGCAGAGCAGGGCCTACGCTTGTGTCCATTTATTGGCGGCACCCCATAGCTGTGTGTCCATTTATTGGTGGCACCCCATAGCTGTGTGTCCATTTATTGGCGGCACCCCATAGCTGTGTGTCCATTTATTGGCGGCACTCCATCGCTGTGTGTCCATTTATTGGCGGCACCCCATAGCTGTGTGTCCATTTATTGGCGGCACTCCATCGTTGTGTGTCCATTTATTGGCGGCACTCCATCGCTGTGTGTCCATTTATTGGCGGCACCCCATAGCTGTGTGTCCATTTATTGGCGGCACCCCATAGCTGTGTGTCCATTTATTGGCGGCACCCCATAGCTGTGTGTCCATTTATTGGCGGCACCCCATAGCTGTGTGTCCATTTATTGGCGGCACCCCATAGCTGTGTGTCCATTTATTGGCGGCACCCCATAGCTGTGTGTCCATTTATTGGCGGCACTCCATCGCTGTGTGTCCATTTATTGGCGGCACCCCATAGCTGTGTGTCCATTTATTGGCGGCACCCCATAGCTGTGTGTCCATTTATTGGCGGCACCCCATAGCTGTGTGTCCATTTATTGGCGGCACTCCATCGCTGTGTGTCCATTTATTGGCGGCACCCCATAGCTGTGTGTCCATTTATTGGCGGCACCCCATAGCTGTGTGTCCATTTATTGGCGGCACCCCATAGCTGTGTGTCCATTTATTGGCGGCACCCCATAGCTGTGTGTCCATTTATTGGCGGCACCCCATAGCTGTGTGTCCATTTATTGGCGGCACCCCATAGCTGTGTGTCCATTTATTGGCGGCACCCCATAGCTGTGTGTCCGTTTATTGGCGGCACCCCATAGCTGTGTGTCCGTTTATTGGCGGCACCCCATAGCTGTGTGTCCGTTTATTGGCGGCACCCCATAGCTGTGTGTCCGTTTATTGGCGGCACCCCATAGCTGTGTGTCCATTTATTGGCGGCACCCCATAGCTGTGTGTCCATTTATTGGCGGCACCCCATAGCTGTGTGTCCATTTATTGGCGGCACCCCATAGCTGTGTGTCCATTTATTGGCGGCACCCCATAGCTGTGTGTCCATTTATTGGCGGCACCCCATAGCTGTGTGTCCATTTATTGGCGGCACCCCATAGCTGTGTGTCCATTTATTGGCGGCACCCCATAGCTGTGTGTCCATTTATTGGCGGCACCCCATAGCTGTGTGTCCATTTATTGGCGGCACCCCATAGCTGTGTGTCCATTTATTGGCGGCACCCCATAGCTGTGTGTCCATTTATTGGCGGCACCCCATAGCTGTGTGTCCATTTATTGGCGGCACCCCATAGCTGTGTGTCCATTTATTGGCGGCACCCCATAGCTGTGTGTCCATTTATTGGCGGCACCCCATAGCTGTGTGTCCATTTATTGGCGGCACCCCATAGCTGTGTGTCCATTTATTGGCGGCACCCCATAGCTGTGTGTCCATTTATTGGCGGCACCCCATAGCTGTGTGTCCATTTATTGGCGGCACCCCATAGCTGTGTGTCCATTTATTGGCGGCACCCCATAGCTGTGTGTCCATTTATTGGCGGCACCCCATAGCTGTGTGTCCATTTATTGGCGGCACCCCATAGCTGTGTGTCCATTTATTGGCGGCACCCCATAGCTGTGTGTCCATTTATTGGCGGCACCCCATAGCTGTGTGTCCATTTATTGGCGGCACCCCATAGCTGTGTGTCCATTTATTGGCGGCACCCCATAGCTGTGTGTCCATTTATTGGCGGCACCCCATAGCTGTGTGTCCATTTATTGGCGGCACCCCATAGCTGTGTGTCCATTTATTGGCGGCACCCCATAGCTGTGTGTCCATTTATTGGCGGCACCCCATAGCTGTGTGTCCATTTATTGGCGGCACCCCATAGCTGTGTGTCCATTTATTGGCGGCACCCCATAGCTGTGTGTCCATTTATTGGCGGCACCCCATAGCTGTGTGTCCATTTATTGGCGGCACCCCATAGCTGTGTGTCCATTTATTGGCGGCACCCCATAGCTGTGTGTCCATTTATTGGCGGCACCCCATAGCTGTGTGTCCATTTATTGGCGGCACTCCATCGCTGTGTGTCCATTTATTGGCGGCACCCCATAGCTGTGTGTCCATTTATTGGCGGCACTCCATCGTTGTGTGTCCATTTATTGGCGGCACTCCATCGCTGTGTGTCCATTTATTGGCGGCACCCCATAGCTGTGTGTCCATTTATTGGCGGCACCCCATCGCGT
>NW_017307277.1:503883-504808 GCF_000935625.1 Nanorana parkeri | reverse complement strand
CACTTATTTGCGGCACCCCATTGCTGTGTGTCCATTTATTGGCGGCACCCCATAGCTGTGTGTCCATTTATTGGCGGCACCCCATAGCTGTGTGTCCATTTTACCAAGCAATGTCTTCATGTTGTAAAGAGCCAAAATACTTGTTTTTGTCTGTTTTGTATTTAAAATATAATATATATATATATACAGTATGATAACTTTAGCAAGCAGAACTCCACCATAAACCGGTCACCAGCACCACGGCATATATATCTCGAACATGGAGTGTATTAGAGGGCCATGAAACCTGGGAGCATTGTGTATCTTACATCTGCCCAGTTGACAACAGTGGCGGTGTGACAGTTGTGTGTTGGGCGTCTTGGGGTCTCTGTATATTGTTTGACATGTAAAAACCTCTGTTCTTGTATGTAACACGTATGTTCTCCTCTTCTAGCACACGGCTTCGTAAGTGAAGATGAGTACCTGGAAATAACGGGAATCACGCGGGAACAGTCCGGGCTGTATGAGTGCAGCGCGACCAATGACGTCTCTTCTCCGGACGCCCGAAGGGTTAAAGTCACAGTGAACTGTAAGTGAAATCTCCGCCTCATGCAGGGAAAGGCATTCAGAGCTGTAGTTAAATATTTAGGATGTGCTCATAAGGAGATAAGCCTAGGAGGCCGCCAGCCTTATCTCCGCAAACACACCGAGTCGCCATTGAATAATCAATAGAACGACTGCTGTAATTTTCCCGTCTCCTCGTTTTATTGGGTCAGAGGCAGTTAGTTTTCCGGTGTTCATTATTCATACATTCTCCCGTAGGTTAAATGGGGAGTGACCCCAATTTTATGTCTGCATGAAGAGAAGAGCACTTTGGGGGTGCAGTTGTCTTCCTCGGGATCCAATCTGCATCTCGTGCGGGTTCAAGTGGCCCCCATCATCTCAG
>NW_017307277.1:501087-503214 GCF_000935625.1 Nanorana parkeri | reverse complement strand
GTTCTGTGTAAATGGAGCAGCATGGAAGGCCGGGGCGTGATGTAATGGTATGTGGCCCCCAAGCTGACAGAGAGACAAAGGACGGCTCTTCCTGATGTAACGGGCACATTTGTCTTCAGGAAGAGGTCACTTGTTGTCTCTGTGGCCACAAACAAGGAGATAAAACCGTTTGCCTCAATACACCATTGGTGAGAATCGGGACTGTTCATAGAGCAGGCAGCAATGACAGACTCATTGTGTATCCGAGCAAACCCCGCCCCCGCCGAGAAACATTATATGTACACATGTGTATCCGAGCAAACCCCGCCCCCGCCGAGAAACATTATATGTACACATGTGTATCCGAGCAAACCCCGCCCCCGCCGAGAAACATTATATGTACACATGTGTATCCGAGCAAACCCCGCCCCCGCCGAGAAACATTATATGTACACATGTGTATCCGAGCACCCCCCCGAGAAACATCTCCTCTCTTATTATTATATGTACACATGTGTATCCTGTTCTCGAACTGTTCTCGTGGTTGTACAAGGAGAGTGGACTGTTCTCGGTGGTTGTAGAAGGAGAGTGGACTGTTCTCGGTGGTTGTACAAGGAGAGTGGACTGTTCTCGGTGGTTGTACAAGGAGAGTGGACTGTTATCAGTGTTGGTAGAAGGGAGGTGAACTGTTCTAAGTGGTGGTAAAGGTTAAATAGGCTGTTCATGGTGGTGGTACATGGACAGTGGACTAGTTTTGGAATTGGTACAGGGACAGTGGACAAATGTAGTAAACGTGTCTTAGGAGAGTGGACTGTTCTCGGTGGTTGTACAAGGAGAGTGGACTGTTCGCGGTGGTGGTAGAAGGAGAGTGGACTGTTCTCGGTGGTTGTAGAAGGAGAGTGGACTGTTCTCGGTGGTTGTACAAGGAGAGTGGACTGTTCTCGGTGGTTGTAGAAGGAGAGTGGACTGTTCTCGGTAGTTGTACAAGGAGAGTGGACTGTTCTCGGTGGTTGTACAAGGAGAGTGGACTGTTATCAGTGTTGGTAGAAGGGAGGTGAACTGTTCTAAGTGGTGGTAAAGGTTAAATAGGCTGTTCATGGTGGTGGTACATGGACAGTGGACTAGTTTTGGAATTGGTACAGGGACAGTGGACAAATGTAGTAAACGTGTCTGTGCCACGCAGGGATTGGCTTGCTCAGGTAAAGGGCAGGGATTGCCTTGCTCAGGTAAAGGGCAGGGATTGCCTTGCTCAGGTAAAGGGCAGGGATTGCCTTGCTCAGGTAAAGGGCAGGGATTGCCTTGCTCAGGTAGAGGAAAGCCGGCAGTGACTGTAGTACGTCCATGGAGCCTCTTCTACGATGTCTCAGTCCACACCAGTAGGAACACAAGACGGGATTGTCGGGTCTAGGTGTGACATTTGCCCCGCGCCCTTGTTGGTGGCTCTGTAAGAGAACAGAGATACTGTAATTGGCAGCAGGATGACATTCTAGTCCTGCACATGACTGCACTGTGAGATGGTGGTGTACATGCCGCCGGGGAGCGGCGCAGGTTTATCTCCCGCTATCACGTGTAGCATGCCAGACATTAGCGCTATGATGTGTTAGAATGCAGCTCAGGGATTCTGCTTCTTTCTGCATGTTAATTGTGTTCAGGCTCCGCTAGCTCACATTACCAGCATATTAAGGTATTCCGCGTTCATCTTTTGTCTGTTATTGGCCATGTTTCAGATGTCTTGTTAGTGTGCCTGCACGGCATTCTGACAAGCCGCTCTTCATGTACTGCGAACATTAGCATATTGATTGTGTATCATCAGCATGCATCTACCTCGTGCTGCACTCACAAGATTTGCGTATGTGCGATGTTTATAAGTTGTGACTTTTTTTTGTATCAACTTTAATAAGAAATCATATTTTTGCTAGAGCCGCAGCTAACGATTATTTTCAAAATCAATTAGTTAGCCGATTATTGAGTTCGATTAATCGGATACAAAATTAAATAAAATAAATTTTTTTTAAATGGCTCCAGCGATGGGACTACTAGTTTGTATTGAGATTGTAGTCCATCGCAGGAGCGAGCTGGGAGCGGTGGAAGTAAAAAAAAAAAAAGGGGGGGGGGCAATATAGGGAAATGAAAAGAAAAATAAAAAAT
>NW_017307277.1:487209-495948 GCF_000935625.1 Nanorana parkeri | reverse complement strand
CCTGAGCAGTCTTCCAGCAACTTGTTTCTGAGATCGGGCCTGTATCGGCAGCTGTCATCCCCCCAGACCTGCTCCTCCTTACTTCTTCTCCCCGCGTCCCTGTGCCGATCGTGGATGTGGGCGGGCGGTGAGCGTGAGGAGGTGCGGCGTGTGGATGCGGACGGGCCTGGCAGCGGCGAGCGTGAGGCGGGGAGGAGGTGCGGCGTGTGGAGCGTGGATGCAGGCGGGCGGGCCTGGCAGCGGCGAGCGTGAGGTGGGGAGGAGGTGCGGCGCGTGTGTGGAGCCGTGAACAGGGCCAACTAATCGAAAGCCGATTAATCGATGATTGAAAACGTTGACAACTTTTTCAATATTAGATTTAGTCAATTAGTTGTTGAAGCCCTCATTTTTGCCTATTATAAATTACAACAAGTGCTGATAGAATACATACGTAATGTTGGACACGGGGCTGTACATTCCAAGGAAGAAGTTTCATACTTTTTATAATTAAGGAGCCGTAGGTACTTCTCAGTTGCAGGGTCTCTGCTGATCAGGGCGAGTCTTCTGCATAGCCGAGATAGGCTGTAGCCTAGGGCGGCAGGGCTCCCAGGGTGGCACATAGCCTCCCACATATCAGTTTTCTGACATTCTCATGTGTAAGAGCTGACAGTTGGCCTGGGAAGGCAGAAATTATATTTCCAGCCCCCGATGCTCACTACGTTCTTGCTGTGCTTGTAATGTGCTGTATGTGTATTTTTAGAAGCCCCGTTCCTCCGTGTAAGAAAGCTGAATATAGTTGGCGCTTGCATAAATACATGGAAATGTGTCAACAGAACTTCAAAACCCGAATGTATTTAACAGACTAGAAAATCCCGATCTCATCTAACAATCCCCCCATATGCAGCGTGTTCTCTATGTTCTTGTCTGCCGCCCATTGCTTATCACTGTGTGTCTTTGCAGACCCTCCATACATTCTGGATACTCGGAATATCGGGGTTCCTTTGGGACATCAAGGTATCTTGCAGTGTGACGCTTTAGCTGTTCCAGCAGCAGACTTCTTCTGGTACAAGGAGGATAAAAGGTACTCTGTCACATTGTGTCTATTATGAGAAATCAGCTTTGTTTGGTTTGCTACGTTAAAGGAGAAGTACGAGGTCAGGGCTTTCCCCATAGCTCTCCTCAGGGTGACGGGAGGACACAAACTAGCGTCCTCCCGTCACCCTAAGCTCAGTATATAGGGAGCTACAGCTCGCGGTATACTGAGACGCCGCAGCCGGAGCGGATCCCGACAATTATACCGTGATCCGCCCAGCTGCGTGAGTGACAGCTGGCTCTGCCTATCTAGAGGCTGTACCCGCCCCCTCCCCCGTCTGTTCCGCCAGTCAGCGCTAGAGGATCGGAGCGGGGAGGGGGGAATCCAGCCCCTCCCCTGTCACGGCAGAGAGCTGTGACAGGATCGAGAGGTGAGCGAACGCCGGTATGTGTTCGCTCACCTCCCAATCTACTGAGCCGACCTGTGACAGTCTCATTGTCACACGTCAGCTAGAACTATGAGGTGAGTGAAAAGCCCCTCCCCCCCTCATAGTTCTCCTTTAAACCCCACTGAGCATGTTTTACATACATAGCAGGTGGAAGCATACAATAGGGATCAGGATACCCATAAGCGGAGACTACCAAAGGCAAATACCCATTGACAGGGGCTTATGAGGGAAGTCTAGATACTCACGGTCAGGGGGATGTCAAGTGGAACCATATTCTTATGGGTGAGGCCTACTCATGGGCGGGGGACTACCAAGGGGAGCTAGATAGCCATGGGCCAGGGCTGCCAAGGGGAGTCAGATACCCAGAACAGGAAGGTTAAGTGGATACACATACCCTCCTTACCATCTTGTCTTAAATTGTATTGTGACTGTAATGTCTTCCTTATATTGTAAAGCGCTGTGCAAACTATTGGCGCTATATAAATCCAGTATAATAATAATAATAATAATAATAATAATGGGGGCTACAGAGAAAGCGCAATAACTATAAATGAGGGAAATCTTCATAACTTTACTTAAAGTGACATTAATCCCTCAGATTTTGTAACATAAAACAATACTGTAATGTGCGCCTTCCTGTAACCCATGATAGTTTCCCTTCTCTTTGCTGCTCTTCCTTTTAAATCCTCATGTCTTCTCATGCTGGGGGAGAACTTCCCTTTGCAGCTGAGTGCCTCTTCCTGTAGTGCTGGCTCAGGTTACAAACTTATACACAGACACCGTGTATCCATTCCAGAGACAAGGCAGTCTGCTGCAAAACAGAAGTTCTCCCCCAGCATGAGAAGACATGAGGATGTAAAAGGAAGAGCAGCAAAGAGAAGGGAAACTACCATGGATTACAGGAAGGCGCACATTACAGTATTGGTTTATGTTACAAAATCTGAGGGTTTCATGTCACTTTAAGAGATACAAAGGAGATCACAAAACCATAAATGAGGGGTACAGAGTAGAGCACAATATCCATGGGAGGGGGGGTACAAAGGAGGGCCAGATACCCGCAGGTGCAGAAGAGATAATGGACAGGTAGGGGGTAGTTTACAGAGGGTACATTGGTACATGGGCATAGAAGGGCACAGATCAGAGTGAAGTGTATTGTGCAGAGTTCTGTTCAGTTCTAAGCTGATGAGAGGAGATAATTGATTGCTTTCTGCGGGTCTCGGCCCCGAACCCACATTAAGTTTCCAGTTATAGAGTCCTTCCAATGGTTGGCGGGCTGACATTTCTGTATGATTATCACATGACGCATGCGTTTTATGTATGGCAGGTTGAGTGAGGCACGGAAGGGCATGAAGGTGGAGAATCGGGAAAGCTTCTCACGTGTCACCTTCTTCAACGTGTCTGAGCAAGACTACGGCAACTACACATGTGTAGCCACGAACCGATTGGGTCACAGCAATGCCAGCGTCATCCTGTTCGGTGAGTTCGGTGAGAAAAGACCATTCTGCTCATTCCTGAGGGCACACTAGACCTCTTCCATCTTCCTCTGCCCATATCGGTATACTCCTTACCCGTTCATTGCTGCGCAGCCACCTCTTCCAGCCGCCATGTCTCATACTGATATCCACGTTACAAAAACCTTTTATATCCTCAAATCAATCCTGTAGATGAGACAGCGGACATCTTATATTGTCTCCGGCCATGCTCCACCGTGCGCTAATCCCGCACTGACAGGCTTCCTTGCACACACGTAGACCTCCACACATAGGAATCCCACTTCTATAGGTCTGGTCAAGCCTCGCCGCCTTGTCATTTGGGGGAAATGTGAATGGATGAAAGAGGTTTGTCAGGCAGAGCTATGGACAATGAAGGCTCATTTATTTCTGGGTGTTGAGGCTTTACACACGGAGCTCGGCTCATGCCGGATTTCCTACAATCCCCAGAGCTGCTCCGACCTACAGCCAAAATAGACAATTTTATACTTCGACTCGCAGGTTTGTGTTTCTTGTTTATCTTTGTACCGTTCAATCCCTGATGGCATTTGAGAAAACTCATTTTGTCCACATCATCAGTCCATCTGTAGCTTCCAATCACTCGCACCGCTTTCCGCTGCCGACCGCGTGCAATCTGCGTAGAGTTCAGTGTGATTGGTGATCATCATTAGCACATAGACAGGAGAGCCGGCTCCATGACTTCATACCGCGCGCCGTTCTCTAGCAGGCCAGACAATTGGAGGGGAGGAAGTCTGTGTGTCTGTGTGTGTATATATATATACTGTATATAGTCTTTTTTTGCACTTTTTGAATTTCAATTGAAGTTTGGATTTCGGCTGGGGCTTAGTTGAGGTTCTTTATTTTGACATCAGGTTTCAAATGCTGCCAATACATCTCCTGTGAATTGCAGTGGCGTAACTAGTGACCTCAGGGCCCCGATGCAAAAATCCATGAAGGTCTCCCCAGCTCCCCATTATCTCTCCCTTCATGTCCCCAGCTTTCCGCTCCCGGACCCCATGTCACCTTCATGCTTCCAGCTCCCTGTCTCCCTCTTGTGTCCGCAGCAGCTCTATTCGCCACCGGGCAGCAGTTCTGTGTGATGAGGGGGCGGGGATAACACCGCTCCCACTCATTGGCTGCTGCGCCGGCTGGATGATGCTTCACGCTGCGACCGGAACGAGGTGAGGGGAGCAGCGTGAAGCATGTAGGGCCCAGGACAGGAGGAAGAGGTCCCGGGACTGACATTAGTGGTTACCGGGATAATAAATATCCTGGTAATCAGCGGTCACCAGGGGCCCCTTCCTCCTGTCCTGGCCCCCCTCCAAGTGGCGGAACTCCAGGGCCCGGTCGTGGCCGCGACCTCTGCGACCCTGGTAGTTCCGCCACTGGTGAATTGGTATTTCTGTTGTTTGTTCATACACACAGCAGCCCCCTTGAGCTTCTATGAGGCTGGAGAATACAACCATCGAGGACTTAGAAGACCTATTCAGGTGTCCACATTATGACGTCACATCTCCCGGTTCCTCTTGTGTCTGTCATATCACTTTTATAAGAAGTGATCTCAGCATTCTCCATCCATGGTTATTGGCGTCCTGAGCCTGGAGGATGCTGGGAAGAGGGGACCGCCTTGGGTAATGGAGGGGCAGTGGGTGGTGGTCTTTGGAAGGTCTTTGCGTTGTCATCATCTGTTACGACATCTTCACGTCACCAGGTAGCCGGTTTCCACAAGCCATGTCCAGGGGGATCATCACATTGCGCTGCAAGTAGACGCAACTTCATATCTGACCGACTATGACAGGAAGTCACCTGCTACAAGCTTTTTATTTGCAATGTTTTCTTATTAAAACTACTATAATTTTTTTATACCTGTTTTATTATATTTTCAAATTGCTTTGTTTTGATTTATTTTGGAATTCTGTTGTGTAAAGTCGACCCTTTTATTTTCCCCACCCCGTATCTCCTGCCACTTGTAGAGATATCACAGCCTACCAGCTCACCCTTACTGCAAGGTCAGTACAGAGTTGCTGTGTCTGTCCATCTGATGTTCCCCAGCGTGAGTGGGCCCATGTGTGTCTTCTGTGCTGCCGCTTCCCATAATGCTTTGCTCTAACCTGTCTGTGCAGCCAGTTTTCACTCCTGAAAGGTTAATCTGATGTCTCGGAGATCAGTAACTAATTGGAAGCCATTGTTGTCTGTACGAGCGCTCTCATGACGTTCCCCCAACCTACATGTATGACGTGCTGTTTGAGTTGACACTCCGTAGCTATGATTGTAGTTTGTGTAGCCGGTGCGTCCTCATTGTGTCTCGTCATTCTCCTCTGATGGTGCTGAAATAAATGTCCTTCAGATGTTCCTGCTCTTTCATGTTTTTATCCCTTCCATCACTTTTTTCATCCAAGTTCCACTTTTTCTTTGTAAAGCTCTTTTCTCTCATTGTATTTTGTATCGCTGTATGAACCACAATTTGGGTTTTCGTATTACTTGCGCTGGTTGGAGTATGTCAGCTGTAAAGGAGGCTACGTGTGATCTTTAGACGTTATCTAAAGCAGTGATTCTCAACCTGTGTAACCTCAGGACCCACGTTTCTCCTCGGGCCATTAAAGGAGAACTATGAGGGGGGGAGGGGGGTGCTTTTCACTCACCTCATAGTTCTAGCCGACCTGTGACAATGAGACTGTCACAGGTGCTCCCTATATACTGAGCTTAGGGTGACGGAAGGACGCTAGTTTGTGTCCTCCCGTTACCCTAAGGAGAACTATGGGGGAAAGCCCTGACCCCATAGTTCTCCTTTAAGTTGCACTGCTAATGAAGGCACGGCAGTGTGACGGAGCTCCATCCACATGTACGTTACTTGCAGTGGCGTAACCAGAGTTCTGGGCGCCCGGGGCAGAATTTTTTTTTCGCCCCCCCCATTATATAAACAACCACTGGAACTGTACCCTGCACCTCCCCCCCACACACACATGTTTTTATTTTAATTTTTCAAATTTTAATATTTTATTTTTTTTGAAACTTTTTCATTTTTTTAAATCAATTTTTATTTATTAATTAATTTTTTATTAAATATTTTTATTTTTTACTTTACTTTTAGGGGCTTCGGGGAAATATTGGGGGTCTAAACAGACCCCTGATATTTCCCTTTAAAAATAGAAAAAGAGATTGAGGACACAGAGTCCTCAATCTCTTTTTCTGTGTCCCCTGTTATCAATGAACAGGAATCCTTTATGAGTGTTCCTGTTCATTGATAACATGGTATGTTTACTATAACTACAATGATGAATGAACAGGAGGAGATGTAGATCATTCCCGTTCATTCATAATTGAGGATACAGTATACATACCAGGTCCTCAATTATGTACAAACACTCAGCGATCACTGATCCCTCCTTGTACCCGTTCTCCTCTCTGACACACACTGTCATAGGAGGCTGCAAGACAGCGCTGTCTCCGCCCCCACACCGCTCTGCTGCACTGTGATAGGCGGCCGAGCGGTGTGGGAGAAAAGACACCGGCCGCTCACAGCGCTCGTCCCGCAGCGCTCGGCCGGCTGTCATTTTCTCTCTGATTCCTTTCATCCCTGCTGGGCACTGCTCTGTGTCCCAGCGGGGATGAAAGGAATCACGGCCGCGCCGGCAAAACGGCAGGAAAATGTCACTTTCGGCATTTAGCCGAAAGTGCCATTTTCGGCCGGCGCCCCCCCTTCACTTTTCGCCCGGGGCCCGCGCCCCTGCTGCACCCCCGGTTGTTACGCCACTGGTTACTTGTACAGCTTCCATGCGTGCCCTGTAGTGGTGCCGGGAGCCAGAATGTGATGTCAATCCGGTCCAGGCACCTCCACAGGACACGCGAGGGATCTATAAGCAAGGCGCGTATGATTGGAGCTCCCTCGTGGCCATACCCCCAGCTCACCCCACCATAAGTCGACATTCGGCACCGGGCAGCATATTTTTAAATGGCTGCTCAGTGTGAGAATGGATGGTGCTGCGCTAGGGAGCCGTTCACCTAGAAAAGTGGAAGGCGTGTGGCGACTCACTGAACACGGGGCCGCGACCCACCGGTTGAGAATAAAGGATAAGGTCCAGTCTAGACTTGTGTCCCCCTCCCCGAGGATTCTGGGAATACAGAGTCTATTCAGGGAGATGTTTGTGTCGGGTTCAGGTGAAGGGTGACCTGGAAGGTCCCCATCATAACATGCGTGTGATATTAATAAGTAACTGGAATGTAGCTATAATTTCACCCACGGTGGCCAATCCGTTGTCAGCACACCATTCCAATCTAGATCAGGGTTGTACAGCTCCATCCTCGAAGACCAGCATCATTCCCGAGTTGTCCTCGTTCTGGAATGAACAATGTAAAGCATATTTCAGGCAGGACAACCATTATCTGGGGAGCTCCATACACCTGGAACACGGAGGTGGTTGTACCTGAGTGCTGGTGGATGGGGATTTCTTGCAAATCTCAATCCAAAGTACCGGCTCACTAGACTTTCCATGGTGAATGGATGGACTGAGGTGATACCGTGGCGCTCTTGTACACACACAGTGTCTGTGTCTTGGATGGCCGCCAACCGGGACATCATGGACACTTTCCTTCACACCGATATATTGCAGCCCTGGCTATCCAAGAACTGCAGGGAAATGTCGGCAGTGAATCTGATTGGCCGACATAAAACAATACAGACAGACCCAGAATATCTAAATGTCTGATATAAGAACTCACCGTGATGGAGCAACCGAGCCGTATTAACCTTCATTCTCCCACAGTGGCTATTCCGGGCGGGATTAGATTTGACGCCACACACTTAGGGGTTCATTCACAAAGCACCCGAGTGAATAACACAGCCGAACGCGGTTCAGCTATTCGCTTCAGTCTTCTACGGCTGATTTCAGCTGTACATCGGCTGCCTTCCTCTGCCTTCGGTCAGCCGAACATGCTCTGCACTCTGGCAGGTGCCGGCAAAATAAAAACAATTGCGGGAGCTAGCGGTGACCACTAGCTCCGCCCAACTGTTTCCTATTGGCCGGCACCTGCCAGAGTCTTCAAGCAGGTCCCGGCCAATGAATAACAACTGGACGGAGCCGGCCGTGACGTAAGCCGGCGCATGACAGCTGGGCGGAGCTCCCGGCTCACTCCGCCCAGTTATTGTTTAATGACAGATCGGAGTCCCCATGTGGGGACGCTGACCTGTCATTTCAACTGGACGGAGAGAGCCGTGAGCTCCACCCAGCTGTCATTTGCGTGGAGATCAGTCGGCTTCGGCCGAGCTTCCTCCACGTTTCGGGTGTCACTGAGCCGAGCCGAAGCATATGCGTTCAGCTCAGCCGGCTACGGTGCGGGCTATTGTGAATAACCTGTACAGCAGCTCTCCGGTTAAACGGAACGAAGGGCAGAGGCGGCCGGAGCGAGCCGAAGGATCAGCCGAAGCTACGGCTGGAACCCCCTGAGACTGAATGTGTTCTGCTCGTCAACTCCACGTAGGGAATAGTTTAATCAAGCAATTTCAAATACTCTAGTGAGACATTTATTCGTTATTTCTTGGCACCATCTCCTGGTCTGCAGTGCCGATACACGGGAGGTCTGCAGTGCCGATACACGGGGGGTCTGCAGTGCCGATACACGGGAGGTCTGCAGTGCCGATACACGGGAGGTCTGCGGTGCCGATACACGGGAGGTCTGCGGTGCCGATACACGGGGGGTCTGCGGTGCCGATACACGGGAGGTCTGCGGTGCCGATACACGGGAGGTCTGCGGTGCCGATACACGGGAGGTCTGCGGTGCCGATACACGGG
>NW_017307277.1:486629-487154 GCF_000935625.1 Nanorana parkeri | reverse complement strand
GACTGAATGTGTTCTGCTCGTCAACTCCACGTAGGGAATAGTTTAATCAAGCAATTTCAAATACTCTAGTGAGACATTTATTCGTTATTTCTTGGCACCATCTCCTGGTCTGCAGTGCCGATACACGGGAGGTCTGCAGTGCCGATACACGGGAGGCCTGCGGTGCCGATACACGGGAGGCCTGCGGTGCCGATACACGGGAGGTCTTTACAGCAGTGATAAGAAGCATAGTTGGAATACGTAGAGAGGAGAAGGCAGACAATGCTTGTGTAGATATCATGGAGGAGGTCATAACCAAGACAAGGGGTACAATGATGGTGCTCTATGTGGGTGTGGCTCACGGCTCTTCAGGACGGGCTGAATTCCTGTGCTCCTCATGGGAGGGGTCTGATGTCGCGCTGATTTATTTCTATCGCCAAGCGTTTTTGCTTTGTTCCCTAATCACAAATTGTTTTTTAATTTTTAGAAGAGACCACAGCTGCCTTGACCCCCTTTAAAGGTTAGTATTGCTGAACTCTCCTCTCC
>NW_017307277.1:484132-485749 GCF_000935625.1 Nanorana parkeri | reverse complement strand
TCTCTTTCCCCTCCTGCTCTGTATGACCTGCTTCAGCTACGCTATGACTCTAATACCCCCTCCCATCCCCATGCGGTGCTTCTGGCTATTAACAGAGGTGTTCCTCACTGCTAGAATATACTATGAGCTGCGGAATTATTAAGCAGTACACTCGCCTCTCCGTCCAGTCACCAATACCTGGGTCACGCCTGTCTCAGAATGATGACCCCCGAGGCTTCCTGGGCAGAGTTGGCATATCTGGTTGATGATATGTGGGTTTTGTGCATGTGCCAATCTCTTGCATGATCTTTGTTGGCTGATTGTAGGAGAATGCATGACGGATGAAATCTATATATATGGATCAGTCTCTCCATTCCATGCTGTCCCAGCTCTCCCTCCCCCGACTCTTTGCTTTTCACACATTGGCGCTCTGCAGTCTCCTCGCACACAGCCAGCTGCGTCTTCGCCACTTCATGCCGTCTGACACTTGCCTCAGCTTGGAGGCTCTAGGAACGTTCCCAGTGCACCCGCCCAATGCAATGTGTGCACCCGACACGAGCCTTCCCCTATTATATATTATATTGTTCCTGATCTGCTAGTTACTGTACTCAACCCTTCTAGATTCTATTATATACCCGAGTGTACCACCACACATCCTCTGTATACTACCATATCCTCTCTGTACTGATCCACAGTATACTTTACACCGTATCCATAGAGTATACTATACACCGTATCTTTAATGGCCTCCCAGTCTTAGTCCATAGGGTTCAGTATTGGGTTGGCTCCGCCCTCTAATGGCCCCCCAGTCTTAGTCCGTAGGGTTCAGTATTGGGTTGGCTCCGCCCATTGCCGCTATAACAGCTCCGCCTCTTCTGGGAAGGCGTCCACAAGGTTTAGGGGTGTGTCTATGGGAATGTTGGACCATCTGTGAGGTCTGGTACTGATGTTGGGGGAGGGGCTTTTACACCACGGCATCCCACGCTTTGCATTGCACTTGGTGATGTGCGGCTTGGATGCAGCTGCTCGGCCATGGAAACCCGTTCCATGGAGCTCTCTACGCACTGTTGTTGTGCCAATCTGACGGCCGCATGGAGTTTGGAGGTCTGTAGCTATTGGCTCTGCAGACAGTTAGTACTTCTGCGCGCTGTGCGCTTCAGCATGCGCTGACCCCGCTCTGTCATGTGACGTGGCCGACCACTTCCTGGCTGAGTTGCTGGTGTTCCCGGTTGCTTCCACTTTGTTATAATCCCAGTAACAGGCGACCGCGGCGGAATATTTAGTAGCCGGGAAATGTCACGGAACATCTGAATCACATGATTTGGGGGGGGGAGGGGCCAATACTTTTGGCAATATAGTGTAGATAAGCAAATGCTTCTCCCTGCACATAGGGGGACCTGTGACTAGATGATCCGGAGCTCTGACTTCAGCTTTTCTATACCCGAAACCTCACAGTTTAGTTTTGCTAATCAGACTCCTAAGAGGGCCCCTCCTACCCTGGGCCCCATAACAGCCATGTGGGTTGCTATGGCTACTGTTGCTATGCCACTGAACAGTATGGCTCTGATATTTCTTTCTCCACTATCCACCTGCACTGAATGCAGCCGCTGACACCTCCCCCCCACCCCCCCGTACATT
>NW_017307277.1:483795-484078 GCF_000935625.1 Nanorana parkeri | reverse complement strand
TGTACACTGCATATTACATTCTGGACCTCTGACCCTCCCCACATTATATTATTATTGTGAGTCTCTGACCCCACCCCCACGCTGTATGTTATTATTATACTTCAGCTTTGCTCCTCCCACCATAGATAAATCAGACCAATAATAATCAATAAGTATCCGGGACTTGTCACATGATCTGTCTGCGGTCTCTGATATTTTGGAAGGTTGATTCAGATTGGGGCGTTCACTCTTCTACCAGGTTGGACATGACCGGGGTCATTCACTTTGGGGTGCAACTAATCAG
>NW_017307277.1:475874-483127 GCF_000935625.1 Nanorana parkeri | reverse complement strand
GGGGGGTGTCGGCGCGGGAAGTGTCGGCGCGGGGGGTGTCGGCGTGGAGGATGTCGGCGCGGAGGGTGGAGAGGAAAAGCCGCATTGATTTTCTTTGCTGGTTTATCGTGTGGTAGATATTTCCATTACGTTCGGTTCATGACGCAGGAAACAATTGTTTTATGGCGTTTTATAGCGACACCGTTGAGTATTGATTGTTCTCTATGACACGCTTGTGTATTCGTCTTCTTTCCGTCGGCTGCAGTCCTTGAATATCAGAGAGTTATACACTTCCCCGTCCTCCACTGATGAGCCCTGACATGGACGTAACACCTGGGGGGGGGTTCAGCCCTCTGCACCACATCCTTCCAGAGTGATAACCTAATGACAAGAGGACGAGAAACATGGAACACCAAAGAAAAGACAGACGGCCAGTCTGGAATATGGAAAATACATTGGGGGGGAATTTATCTAGTCTTCAGACTGGAATATTTTGTAGACGGGCGCGCGCTCTCCGCACCGGTGCTCCATGTTTGTTAGTACTCGCCCCGAATTCTCTGGATCTATCTGGGGCTCCTCTGGTTCCCATTTCTGGAACTACTCAACACTCCATCAGACTCTTCCTCTATATCTAACACCCAGTGGCGTCACAAGGGGGGTGCGGCCCGCACCTGGGTGACACCATTGGAGGGGTGACTGACGGGGCTTTTTGTGATTTGCAGAAATTTGCACAATTTCTGCCTATCACAGAACCATGAAAGGGCAATGTGCACTGTATAGTAATACACAACAAGCGTGTGGTGCAGACATAGAGGTGCCCCAGATTATGGGGGTGCTGCCTTCCTTCTATGGTGGAGGCAGCAATTTGTCCGTCCACATTCTGACATTGATGGGTATGTGTCCTCGTCTAACAAGACTTTGGTGTTGATTGGACATCTTCCGCCCTGGTGACCGTAGATGTTCTCTCTCCACTTTGGTGTTGTTGGGTCGGATGTTTTACACGATGGCGCCGTACATGTTCTATCGCTGTTGTGACTTCACGCTATTGGTGATTTCATTGATTAGGATTGATATGTTTCATTCTGTATAGATAGGTTTATGTTCTGCTGCATTTCACCTGTCAGTCATACTGATCCCATGGATTCTCCTCATTCCTAATGCCTTCAGTCCTCATTCACCGCCATGTGACCTCACCAGTCATCCTCCTGCCGTCCTCCCACCTCCTATAATTGTTTGCCATCGTCTCTCAGACCGACGCTCCCTATATAGCCGCTGAGCCTCGATCTGCTGGCACCTTCCAGAGATTGGGGTTCAGACTGTGAGATCCCCTCGGGTGTTCCCAGAGTCATGCTGGGATGCTTCCCCAGATCCCGGATGTCATAAACGTCCCTGACGGCTCCGAATGGCTCCCACAGCGGCCGTGTCTGTCATAAAGAAGCCCTCGTCATGTGACGTGTGTCTGATGGTTCGGAGGGTTGATGTTGTTGTCAGAATGGAGCGCAGGGGATGGAACGTTTCCGTAGACGTCGTCCCGCGTGCTCCTCGGTGTTCTTATCACTCCATTGGTTACTATGTAGCCATTTATAGAAGAAGACGTTTCCTTGATATGTAGCACGCGCCTCAGCCGCAATCAGCCTTAGCCAATCCCGCGACACTTGTGTTATGAAGTGATAATTAGATTGACAGTTTGTTTCCACTTTCCTGAATAGACGTCATTTTTCTCTCCTTTACACGTTATTTTATGTTACTTTTTTTATTCCATTTAACACTAGATCTGTCAGAGGGCAAAAAAAAACTGGAGTTCCCGTGGTGTCACTTCACATGATTTCCTCTGATTCATGCTAATGTTCTTTCTCATGCTGCATGCTGCTTTAACGGCCTTTCTCCGTATCTCCCCATGACTGTCTGAGACTTGGCTGGTGTCTAAACTTTTCCCGTCTCTCTCTCTCTGTCTCTCTCTAGGCCCAGGAGCCGTCCACGATGGGAACAGTGGCTCACCTCCGTGTCTTCTCTGCACACCACTCCTACTTCTCCTCTTCCTGCTTCCTCTGTCTCTTCTCCTTCCATCTGCTCAGTTCTGACACAGGCAAGCATCGGCGCCCATCCTCTCAAGAGGGAAACAACAATCTTAAAGTAAAACAAATGTAATTAAAAAAAGAATTTACAAAACCTGATGTCGAAAAATTTATGGAGTATTAAAAATAAAGCAAAAAAAACTCAAACAAAAAAAAAAAAACACACAACTGCAACAGATTGTTTAACACAAAGGATCATGAAAAGGGAAAATACCACACGCTGCACCTTCTGCGTGAAGGGACTCTTGCAGAAAATGGCCAGGTGAACGGAGGGCGGAGCCAAGGACTGAGCTGCGCCGGTTGACTTGCCGAAAGCCGACGCTCATAACACAAAACATGTGAACTTTGTTCTGTTCATCGCAAATTTTATCACGAGGAAATCGCACAATATGATCGAGACATGGACAGCGTCAATCCATCTCATCACCTCCGCTTTATTACCCTTGGACTGCTGGGTGACCCTCATTTGTTGACACCCTTACTACAAACGTGACACCTGCAGACAATAGCTCGAGTCCAATTATTTGCTGGGAATCCAGCAGAGCAATACTTACCCTTTGCAGTGCCGGGGGGAGACATAGCAACACGATATATTTCTCTCTGGTGTGACTGCGACTCTCCGAGCTGTCACCTGCAGGTCTTTTCCGGGGGCTGAGGGGGTTCCATTTCCTTTGCTGGACTGTGTTGATTATTAGCGTGGAATGTGTGCCGTCATGTGCTAGGATGCTGCTTAGGAAGGTTGGTGTCTGATGGGGGTTTTCCTTCATGTACACGTGCTGGAAAATGGGGGATATGAATGTTGTTGGGGCTCCTCAGTTACTCCAAGAACATCTTTGGTGAAGAACAGACCATCTTTGATTGTCGGGTGAGCCTCGCCTCTCTCGCTCTTCAGACAGACTAGAATCCACCAGTTGTGGTGGCAATGCTGGTGGGAATGTAACGGAAGGGAGAGACTACTGTCTGCAAAAATGGGAGTAACGGGTTGCCCACATCATGTCCTCAATTGAATGTAAATTAAGATTCCCCCCTTATAAGAAAAAAAAAGTGTAAACAGCTAGAAGATATATGCATGACCCCCGAGCCAGAGGGACCTGGCAATGCGTTGGCTGGAAAGCAGCATCCGGTGTGATGACATCAGTGATATTAAATGTTTCACAATGCTTGGGATCCGTGTTTGGCACTAGTGTGACCTTGCAGTGACTGCCATCTACAGAGAAAAGCACATGCAGTCAGTTGTTTACACCGGCACAGTTTATCCATGTATGACATATGGCGTAGCGAGCAGGAGAGTAAGCATGGTGGCGGTGGAGGCGTTTCTGCCAAGGTGAAGATACTTCCTGGATGAGGATCTGGTGTAGACAGCCTGGCATGTTAAACATAGTTGTTCATACATCGGGTATATGTATCAGTGCTGTACAAATATTCTGCACACAATATCATTTACGTTTTTCAAGTGTTTTAAAATGAATGTCATGTGCAAAGCTCCACGTGTATGTTTTCAGACAACAATGCTGTGTAAAGTTGCCCTGTCTTAGTGTCCTCTCCATGAGCGGCGCTCATAATGGCGCGCGATCAAACGGTTGTTGTGTTTTCAATGGAGGCGTCCCCGAAGATACGACCACAGTGCAGATATTCTGTTCCCGACAATCGGTACAAATGTCCGCGCTCTTTGTATTTCAGCAACAAGAATCCTGAATTGTCTAAATGCGCACCGAGGACGAGGAACACAATTATTATTATAAAGGATTTATATAGCGCCAATAGTTTGCCCAGCGCTTTACAATATAAGACAATGTCCGTCTATTTCCAGCCTCGTGTGTTCAATAGTCCGACCACTCACCGGTGCTGTACGCTCATTGATACATATACCAGCATATGAGGAAGAACACCATTGTATGAGGTCCTTTGCTTTTGATCTCGAGGCACCTTGGAGGAGCATTGAACGCCTTCCTTCCTTGGGGTGGGAAAAGTGTCTGAAGACAGAACAATTCTCGTTGCCCCTAAAAAAACAAATGTCCTGTTTGCGTTCTTTCTGCAACACGGGAAGCTGGCTGCCCTCGGCTGTGAGAACAGTTCTGCGTTCAGACACTTGCAATGCGACTTTGTGTGACAACATTACCCAAATGCCCCTTTCTGGGATGACCATAGACATATGCCGGGATGTGCAGCTAGTCACATGGACAGTTCATCTGCAGTTTACTTGGTGTATGGAGAATTCCCTGATTGTGGAGCACTTGAGTAGGGATGAGTATGATGTGTAAGTAATATGCACAGAGTTATTATTCATTACTTATAACCCTTAAGCATTAGGACGTAGCTGTACTTCTCTTACTGAAATGAAGACCAATAGGCCATTTCCACCTGTAATCTTCAAGAACCCTGCCAGCGCTCATATGGGTCACAGTGCCTGCTGTAGAAATTATTGTACATGTGTGTAAATTTATATGTTGATGAAATATTTTGTTTAACCCCCCCTGAGAGTACTGTAAGGAGCAGCAGGTGGACTGAATTCGGGAGAGTTGCCTCCAGCCTTGCCTGGGCTGTTTGGTTGGGATACAGTGAGGGTTGGTGTGGTGGGCTGGCACAGGTAGAGCTCATTATCCAACAAGAATTAGAAGCTTTTGTCACCAGGAAGGGTGAGTAACGGCTATGGTGGACCACCAGGTCCTTTCCCCCATCCAACACTTAATCTATGAATGAATTTTGTATCTGTATTAATAAATCTGGAGTGGAAGAATATGTTGTGTCCTTTGTGTTTTCTTTATTCTGAGGGTATAGCTCAATTCTAGCTTCTAAAGATGGAAAACATGTCATTCACAGGCAGGTTGGTGGAAACACTCAACATCTCACTCATCTTCCTGGAAGTCCCCATTTTGGTTTTCCAGTTTTTGGGGTGACTGTTGTGTCTGGTAAATGTTCTGCTTTTTATCCTGTATGGAACTGGAGACCATTCTGTGAAGGAAGGAGATGTGCACACAGTCCCAACTTTTCTATTAGCACCATTGTAGTAAAAAGTGGGACTCGAATACAAACATGGGGCAGAGAGGAGAGAGAAGGAAGGGTGGGATGGGGCAGAGAGGAGAAGGAAGGGTGGGATGGGGCAGAGAGGAGAGAGAGAAGGGGGGGTGGGATGGAGCTGAGAGGAAAGGGAAGGAATGGTGGGATGGGGCCGAGGAGATTGAATGAGGAAGGGATGTGGGGGAGAGGAAATGGAAGGGATGGCAGGATGGGGTAGGTAGATGAGGGAGAAGAATAATCTGGGGCAGAAAACATGGTGTCCTGGCCAAGCCTTTTGCAGCCATCCCGATCCTCTGTGCCATAGGACATGAAAGGGCCACATTCCGCTGTGCCATAGGACATGAAAGGGCCACATTCCTCCGCGCTTCGTTGGATATCAGGACCTCGGCGTCTTTGCTTTGAAGGACTTTGCATGACATGAATTATAAAGGGATACAGAAGAGTTCTGAAACGCAGATAATCCTCCGTCTTCTATGATATCTTTCTATAAAACGTAAGAAGATCCAACAGCAAACTACGCAAAGAGGAGATTTCCACATAATTAAATCCTTTCAAGACAATGTCGGCATTAGCTGCTCCCTACTTATCAATGTCATATTTACATTATAGAATGGTGTAGAAGTCAGCGCCGGAACAAGGGAGCAATGGAGGGAAGATGAGAAGAAACAAGAAACACACTAATAGGTCAGGTGACCAAAAACTCAGATCCATCCACCTGAAGCTCACAGAACCCCATGTTGTTTCTTCTGGATGGAGTAGGTCATATTTGTGTCCCTTCTCGGGAGAGTTTTCTTCACTTCCTGCCCTGTTGTTGCCCCAGTGCCGGGATAGAGGGCAGATCTGCAGCGGGGTCACCGGCAGCCATACACATCTAGCAGTGTTCTAGTCCTCCCCTTCCTGCCCATAAGATGCATTCTCACTGCCCTTGTGTCCACAGGAAAGAGATTTCTCCTCACTTCCTATCCTGTTACCAATTATGTCACCGCCACAGAAAGATATATATATATACATGGAAGAGGTGAGGCGTTATAGGGGGAGGAGGTACAGACTCCTCTCATATCTGTCCAGTCCCTGCACCCCAATACAGACTCCTCTCATATCTGTCCAGTCCCTGCACCCCAATACAGACTACTCTCATATCTGTCCAGTCCCTGCACCCCAATACAGACTCCTCTCATATCTGTCCAGTCCCTGCACCCCAATACAGACGCCTCTCATATCTGTCCAGTCCCTGCACCCTAATACAGACTCCTCTCATATCTGTCCAGTCCATGCACCCCAATACAGACTACTCTCATATCTGCCCAGTCCATGCACCCCAATACAGGCTCCTCTCATATCTGTCCAGTCCCTGCACCCCAATACAGACTACTCTCATATCTGCCCAGCAGAAGGGGGGGAGCTGCCTTTCCCATATCTCTCTCAGTATTTTAGTTCATGTGGATCTGATGGGAGGTGTTGTCTGAGGTGTTCCCCCCGGGAATCTCAGCAACGGATTATTCGGAGGTCTCATGCCGGTGACCTCCAGCACATACTCAGGGCAAGAAAAGGCTTCTGATTGGATTACAATGGGCCAGTGTGGGGCTCATGGTGACTGGAACGGGCTCATTGTTGGGGGTTTGCTCAGCTAGAACAATTCCAGGAAAGTCGGGACGTTGTATAAACTCTACATACAAACAATCCAATGATCTGCAGATCTCATAAACCCGAATTTGATGCACAATAGAAAACATATGAAAGGGTTAAACTGAGAAAATGGAGCATTGTAAGAAAAATAAATCAGGTGCCGGACGTCCCCGGAATTGGGGATTGTATTCATCTAATAATAATATTGGGAATGGACCCGCTGTAGAAGGTTTCCTCAGATCTGAAGGTTGGGCCGGTGTTGGGTGTCCTAGCTCCCATGTTGCCGCTCTGCCAGGACATTGTATTTATTTATGTAGTTTGTGTTTCTTTCTCCTTCTACAGAGCGCTCCCAGGAGGTGACACCACGGAGGGTTTGGAGGGGAAACAGACAGCAAAAAAAATTAAATAAATCCTAGAAATAAATATGTTTTGGCTGCACAAACACTTCTATGTTATGGTCAGGATGGAGACTGACATTGGTCTGGTGTGTGTGTGTGTGGAGGGGGGAGTACAGATTGTCCCTGGTCTGGAAAAGGGGGTGCAGGGTTCCCTGGT
>NW_017307277.1:463341-474610 GCF_000935625.1 Nanorana parkeri | reverse complement strand
GTGGAGGGGGGGGTGCAGAGTGTCCCTGACCTTGAATGGGGGTGCAGAGTGTCCCTGGCCTGGACTGGCGTTGACGAGTGCCTGTGACTTGGAATGCGGGGGTGCAGAGTCACCCTGGTCTGGAATGGGGGGAGGGGGGGTGAAGAGTGTCCCTGGTCTGGAAATGGGGGGTGCAGATTGGTGACAACTTCCCCTTATTATACATTGTTCAGGATTAATGAGACCTTTATGAAGATGACTGCAGTGGTATCACTGTGATAACTACAAGCAATTCTGGGGATAATTACGGCGTTCTTTAAAAAGCCAAAAGAGAGGAAATAGGAAAAAGAAGAAAAACAGAAATGTCACTTTCCCCCCTTTGTACGTCGCCTCCAGCAGTCAGGTGCAGTGCTGCTGCCATCCAGAGTATCTGTGAGGAAGTTCAGCACAAAAAACTCTGACAATGAGGACAATACAAAGCCCACAGTCCTCACCGGGGCGAGATCTGCGGAGAGCACAGGGTGGTAGTCGGCACCCGGATCAGGGCGATGGATATGGAGTAATGCACAAGGGCAACTACCATGACATACAGTATATTCCACATTGGGGTCCATATCATGAAAAGGGGTTATAAGGGAACGTTGGTAGGGAAGAGGAAAGGCTGCTGATAATATTTCGTATTAACATTGTGTATACTGACAGCATCATATGAGGAGGACCGAGAGAGCGCTACCACCCCAGGAGCTTGTCTGTGACTGGACAAGGACCGACTATAGACCGAGAGCGCTACCACCCCAGGAGACTGTCTATGACTGGACAAGGACTGACTATAGACCAAGAGAGCGCTACCACCCCAGGAGCTTGTCTGTGACTGGACAAGGACTGACTATAGACCAAGAGAGAGCTACCACCCCAGGAGCTTGTCTGTGACTGGACAAGGACTGACTATAGACCAAGAGAGCGCTACCACCCCAGGAGCCTGTCTATGACTGGACAAGGACTGACTATAGACCAAGAGAGCTCTACCACCCCCTGGAGCCTGTCTATGACTGGACAAGGACCGACTATAGACCGAGAGCGCTTCCACCCCAGGAGCCTGTCTGTGACTGGACAAGGACCGACTATAGACCAAGAGAGCTACCACCCCAGGAGCCTGTCTACCTCTGAAATAAAAGGTTTGGCTGGAGTTTGGCTTGAAGGTAAATTGAGTGAATGTTCAGACCCTAGCGCAGTTGTAGTGTTATCTGCTCACTGATCACATGAAGTGTTTGGGCTGATCCTCCATGTCATATAGACTACCAGGAGAGCGCTGGAGCTGAATGAGTCCCCCAAGATCTACAGAATGGTCCCCCCATAATATACAGTCCACCTGGGATTTGCAGTATGAGCCCCACATAATGTACAAACATTGTAAAGATTCACTCTGTGTAATGCTCGCCTGTATTGGCTGTGGATAAAGTGGATCACAACTGCGGTTTGTTTTACAGTAAAAGGGTTAGGACGGGAATCAGATAGCAACTCCTCCTCACTATACCCAGTTTTGGAATAAGGCCGCGAGGAAGTTGCAACACATCACACCCCGTATACACTGTGATTTGTACTATTGGATTCAGTCTCACTAGACGTGCTATACCTCCGATTGAACACCAGAGGGAAACATTAGCTGATATTAGTAGTGGTAGACCACCGAGAGCAATCAGGTTGAGATTACTGATGAATGGTGACGTCAACAACACAGTTCTACTAAGTATGGTTTATCAGGTTATCAGCCTCTTAACTTAAGCAGACATCAATTGGACAATACTGGAAATCAATCTTGACTGCAAGGTTCCCTAGGCATAGGTAGGATTCCCAGAGTACTTGCGATTAGAGTTGGCCTCGGAGGCTCCAGAGGAGGCTTAGGCGTCAGGTCCTTTGAGAGGCGAGTGGGGAGCTGAGCTGATCAGCGTCCTGCACACTCAACAGAAGACGCGGATCAAGTGTCGAGATGCGGCTTTTAAGCCGAGTGCTGCGTCTGGAGGGGGCGGAGTGCCGCGGCGCGCCTGCGCCCGACGTGGACGCGTCTCGGGGGAGAGAGAGAGGAATCTGCCGATGCGCCTGCGCAGGGGGTTGCTGGACGGCGGCGGTGGACGTCACCCTCTGACGCTGACGTCTCGGGGCCGCAGACCCGCGGCGCGCCTGAGCAGGGAGTCCACGCCCCGCGGTACCGGCTCCCACCAAGGTGCCTCTGTTACACTCTGCCGCCAACTGTAGCTGGGTGAGTCCCCCTAGGATTTACATAATGGGCCACCCATAACATAGAGTCCACTGGGGATCTACAGAATGCCCCGCCCCATAATGTACAGTCCAATGGGGATCTACAGAATGGGCCCCCCATAACATACAGTCCACAGGGGATCTACAAAATCCTCGCCCCCCATAATGTACAGATCACTGGGGATCTACAGAATTGCCCCCCTAAAATGTACAGTCCACTGTACCAC
Source organism: Nanorana parkeri (assembly GCF_000935625.1). Lineage (NCBI taxonomy): Eukaryota > Metazoa > Chordata > Amphibia > Anura > Dicroglossidae > Nanorana > Nanorana parkeri. Next base: position 472,148 of record NW_017307277.1, on the reverse strand, counting down.
TGTGAAAGATCCCCTCTGTCGCCAACTGGAGAGCTGTTTACGCCAATGGTTGTTAGGTTTTAGGATTAAGAATCAAAAATTACGGATTCCATTTTACCCCTACAATGTACTTCGGACACTTCAATTCTCCATTTCTCCATAGACCAAGATCTCAGGCATCCTCCATTCTTCCATAGACCAACATCTTAGCCATCCTTCATAGATCGAGATTCAAGCTGTCCTCCATAGACCAAGGTCCCAGCCATCCTTCATTCCTTCATAGACCAATGTCCCAGCCATCCTTCATTCCTTCACAGACTAAGGTCCCAGCCATCCTCCATTCCTTCATAGACCAATGTCCCAGCCATCCTTCATTCCTTCATAGACCAACGTCCCAGCCATTCTCTAATCCTTCATAGACCAACGTCCTTGCCATCCTCTAATCCTTCATAGACCAAGGTCCCAGCCATCCTCCATTCCTTCACAGACTAAGGTCCCAGCCATCCTCCATTCCTTCATAGACCAATGTCCCAGCCATCCTTCATTCCTTCATAGACCAAGGTCCCAGCCATCCTCTAATCCGTCATAGACCAAGGTCCCAGCCATCCTCTAATCCGTCATAGACCAACGTCCTTGCCATCCTCTAATCCTTCATAGACCAAGGCCCCAGCCATCCTCCATTCCTTCATAGACCAAGGTCCCAGCCATCCTTCATTCCTTCATAAACACAGATCCTCCTTCATAGACCAATGTCCCAGCCATCCTTCATTCCTTCACAGACTAAGGTCCCAGCCATCCTCCATTCCTTCATAGACCAATGTCCCAGCCATCCTTCATTCCTTCATAGACCAACGTCCCAGCCATTCTCTAATCCTTCATAGACCAACGTCCTTGCCATCCTCTAATCCTTCATAGACCAAGGCCCCAGCCATCCTCCATTCCTTCATAGACCAAGGTCCCAGCCATCCTTCATTCCTTCATAAACCAAGATCCCAGCCATCCTCCATTGCTTTATAGACCAATGTCCCAGCCATCCTCCATTCCTTCATAGACCAACGTCCTAGCCATCCTCCATTGCTTCATAGACCAACGTCCCAGCCATCCTCCATTGCTTCATAGACCAACGTCCCAGCCATCCTCCATTCCTTCATAGACCAACGTCCTAGCCATCCTCCATTGCTTCATAGACCAACGTCCCAGCCATCCTCCATTGCTTCATAGACCAACGTCCCAGCCATCCTCCATTCCTTCATAGACCAACATCCCAACCATCCTCCATTCCTTCATAGACCAACGTCCCAGCCATCCTCCATTCCTTCATAGACCAACGTCCCAGCCATCCTTCATTCCTTCATAGACCAACGTCCCAGCCATCCTCTAATCCTTTATAGACCAAGGTCCCAGCCATCCTCCATTCCTTCATAGACTAAGGTCCCAGCCATCCTCCATTCCTTCACAGACTAAGGTCCCAGCCATCCTGCATTCCATCACAGACTAAGGTCCCAGCCATCCTCCATTCCTTCATAGACCAACGTCCTAGCCATCCTTCATTCCTTCATAGACCAACATCCCAGCCATCCTTCATTCCTTCATAGACCAACGTCCCAGCCATCCTTCATAGACCAAGGTCCCAGCCATCCTTCATTCCTTCATAAACCAAGCTCCCAGCCATCCTCCATTGCTTCATGGACCAACGTCCCAGCCATCCTCCATTGCTTCATAGACCAACGTCCCAGCCATCCTCCATTCCTTCATAGACCAACGTCCCAGCCATCCTTCATAGACCAAGGTCCCAGCCATCCTTCATTCCTTCATAAACCAAGCTCCCAGCCATCCTCCATTGCTTCATGGACCAACGTCCCAGCCATCCTCCATTGCTTCATAGACCAACGTCCCAGCCATCCTCCATTGCTTCATAGACCAACGTCCCAGCCATCCTCCATTCCTTCATAGACCAACGTCCCAGCCATCCTGTAATCCTTCATAGACCAACGTCCCAGCCATCCTCCATTGCTTCATAGACCAAGGTCCCAGCCATCCTTCATTCCTTCATAGACCAACGTCCCAGCCATCCTCCATTGCTTCATAGACCAACGTCCCAGGCATCCTCCATTGCTTCATAGACCAACGTCCCAGCCATCCGCCATTCCTTCATTGACCAACATCCCAGCCATCCTCTAATCCTTCATAGACCAAGGTCCCAGCCATCCTCCATTCCATCACAGACTAAGGTCCCAGCCATCCTCCATTCCTTCATAGACCAACGTCCCAGCCATCCTTCATTCCTTCATAGACCAACGTCCCAGCCATCCTTCATTCCTTCATAGACCAACGTCCCAGCCATCCTTCATTCCTTCATAGACCAAGGTCCCAGCCATCCTTCATTCCTTCATAAACCAAGCTCCCAGCCATCCTCCATTGCTTCATAGACCAACGTCCCAGCCATCCTCCATTGCTTCATAGACCCACGTCCCAGCCATCCTCCATTGCTTCATAGACCAACGTCCCAGCCATCCGCCATTCCTTCATAGACCAACGTCCCAGCCAATCTTTCAATGGGAACTCCTACTCTGGTCACAACTGTCTCAGCAAAGATTTCCCTCACTTTATAGAGAATTCTTCAAAATATCTACAGGACAGGAAGCGAGGGATCTTTATAATGGACACAGAGGGAAACAAATCTGACAGGAGTTTTAACCTTTCCCTTCTCCATCCAAAACCTGAAAAAATTACTTTAGATACACTTCAAACATCCAGCGAAGATTCCTTTTTCCACCGATGACGGAATGTTTTCATGCAGCTCTCCTCTCCACCACCAGATGGCGCCCTCGGATAAGATTTGGCAGGTTGAGAATTTGGAGGTTTCTTTCTGTAAATCATTTACCATTTTCTCCTTATTTCATAGAAATCTGATCGTCTTCTTCTGCTCCTCTCTCTGCCATCACTTGTCCTTAACTATCCCCAATATCCACCAAGAACATACAATACGACAATCTCATTTCCTGGCTGATACTCCGAGCTGAACGTATCAGAGGACAAATCGAAACAATGTACAATATACAATACACAATGTATTCCATTCGACTCTTCATTTCCTGGATCTGATCTTATTAGGGGACAAATTCATTGCTCTTCACCAAGTCCTGGATGGACATTATACTGTCTTCCACCACCCGAAGACTACGAACAGATACTGAGATGACACCCGGCATACAGGAGAAGAGAAGTGCTACTGTGCACAGTCCATACATACAGAGTGAGAACAGATACCGAGAATGACACATAATGTGCAGAGCGCAGGGGACAGAAGTACATAAAGCGCAGAGTGCAGGGGACAGGAGTACATGAAGTGCAGATTGCAGGGGACAGGAGTACATAATGCACAGAGCACAGGGGACAGGAGTACAAAATGCACAGAGCACAGGGGACAGGAGTACATAATGTGCAGAGCTCAGGGGACAGGAGTACATAATGCGCAGGGGTCAGGAGTACATAATGCGCAGGGGTCAGGAGTACATAATGCGCAGGGGTCAGGAGTACATAATGCGCAGGGGTCAGGAGTACATAATGCGCAGGGGTCAGGAGTACATAATGCGCAGGGGTCAGGAGTACATAATGCGCAGGGGTCAGGAGTACATAATGCGCAGGGGTCAGGAGTACATAATGCGCAGGGGTCAGGAGTACATAATGCGCAGGGGTCAGGAGTACATAATGCGCAGGGGTCAGGAGTACATAATGCGCAGGGGTCAGGAGTACATAATGCGCAGGGGTCAGGAGTACATAATGCGCAGGGGTCAGGAGTACATAATGCGCAGGGGTCAGGAGTACATAATGCGCAGGGGTCAGGAGTACATAATGCGCAGGGGTCAGGAGTACATAATGCGCAGGGGTCAGGAGTACATAATGCGCAGGGGTCAGGAGTACATAATGCGCAGGGGTCAGGAGTACATAATGCGCAGGGGTCAGGAGTACATAATGCGCAGGGGTCAGGAGTACATAATGCGCAGGGGTCAGGAGTACATAATGCGCAGGGGTCAGGAGTACATAATGCGCAGGGGTCAGGAGTACATAATGCGCAGGGGTCAGGAGTACATAATGCGCAGGGGTCAGGAGTACATAATGCGCAGGGGTCAGGAGTACATAATGCGCAGGGGTCAGGAGTACATAATGCGCAGGGGTCAGGAGTACATAATGCGCAGGGGTCAGGAGTACATAATGCGCAGGGGTCAGGAGTACATAATGCGCAGGGGTCAGGAGTACATAATGCGCAGGGGTCAGGAGTACATAATGCGCAGGGGTCAGGAGTACATAATGCGCAGGGGTCAGGAGTACATAATGCGCAGGGGTCAGGAGTACATAATGTGCAGGGGACAGGAGTACATAATGTGCTGAGCGCATGGGACAGGAGTACATAATGCGCAGGGGTCAGGAGTACATAATGCGCAGGGGTCAGGAGTACATAATGTGCAGGGGTCAGGAGTACATAATGCGCAGGGGACAGGAGTACATAATGCGCAGGGATCAGGAGTACATAATGTGCAGAGCGCAGGGGATATAGATTTCCAGGCACTTTATTGGAAACGTTGTATCGGAGTAGCACCGCCAGCAAGAGGTTCAGAATGAAGAGAATAAGCACTGATTTATTTTTGGTTTGAGAGTTGTAATGTAGCGGGGGGAGAGGGGGAGGGGGAGCATGTGGCATGGTGGGCCACACGTGTTTTTTGGAAGCATGACACAAAGAGCCTGAGAAGATGTAATCTTGTGAAATACACCTGGAGAAGCTGCGATGGAAGGCTGGTAGAGAATGCGGCTGTTTTTCAGGGTACATTCAGACACATACGAGTGATTCACAAGAAGTTGATGTTGCATGTTGGCTGAATTCCATGAGCTGCTGGGAGTCAACACGCTATGTGCTTTACAGATGACACACAATGGGAATTACAGATGGGCTCCTGGAAGACTGCAAATATCACCACAATGTTCCCTCAGCACTACCAAACTTTTCTTGGAAGCTCCCGCAGTGCTCGTGTGGTGGCCATATGGATTGCAGAAACGCCTGAGTGGAGAGAAAACATGGAGTCCCATTTACCTTTATGCTTCTGTTAAACCGGTTAGCTGAGCTCGGTAAGTCTACATTATAGGGCTGGTAATGATTAAAATTTTCGTGTTCGATTAATGATTTAACGCACATACAGATCCAACTACATCGACCTATACACATACAGCACAGCAATGACCTATACACATACAGCACAGCAATGACCTATACACATACAGCACAGCAATGACCTATACACATACAGCACAGCAATGCCCTATACACATACAGCACAGCAATAAAGTCATAAAATGAACTAGGATCACACTCATCCAGCACGTTATTTATCTCAGGTGCCCCACTCAATATGGCCGCCGCTTGAGTGGGGCAACGCAGAATAATAACGTGCTGGATTACAAATGTATTTACATAGTATAGTAAAACAGCAAAGCCCTAAGGGTGATTTAAACATAAGTATTAGCTTAATATTTGAAGTAGCAGCACCCGTCCATTCCATTTCATGTAAGGACCTGATTGCAACATAATATCAGTACATTTCAATGTGCACATTTCTGGGAGCGAGATGGGGGGAGGGGGGGGAGGGGGGTTAATGGAGAGCCACATAGTGCATATATATAAGTTTAAGATAAGACAGAAGCTTGGTGCTTCTTGGGCAAACTCACCGGTCCAAGTGGCTCCGTCGGCTAACGAAGGGAAGGGGGAGGAGTCCGGTGACGTCACGGATCTCCGACAGGACTCCTGGAAGCCGGCGCAGAGGGGAGTCTTTTCATTTTCGATCAAAGGAATTTTAATTGATCAAAATGTTTAACGATTAATCGAGGAATTAATCGTTAGTTTCCCCAGCCTACTACATTACATAGAAAAGTCATACAATGTCTCCCCTGACACCACACAGAGTGCTGACACCTGGCACTGAGAGGTCATCTTGTTCCATTACCATCATTAAGAGATAAAAGTTGGCATCTCGATGAGATCTCACACATCCTGTGCCACACGGTCACTTTGTATCAGCCTGTGAAGGGAAGAATATTCAGCCATGTTGTCACCTTCAGGCCGGATCCACATAAAGGACTACATGTACTACAAGCAAAGAGACCAGGAGTCCTGGGGCAAGGTGCCGGTCATGGTGGTCGGAAGTTTCAGAGGTTGGGCGCAGGTGGCGAGGGTTGGGGATGTCCTGGCTTTGGACAGAAGGGAAGGACGCAGGTCAGATAGAAGACTGAAGGGAAGGACGCAGGTCAGATAGAAGACTGAAGGGGAGGACAGAGGTCAGATAGGAGACTGAGGGGAAGGACGGAGGTCAGATAGAAGACTGAAGGGAAGGACGGAGGTCAGATAGGAGACTGAAGGGAAGGACGGAGGTCAGATATAAGAAAATGTATATATTTGAATGTCTGTAGTCTGGACACAGGTTCCCTATAAGGACCATCAGGACACATATGTTGTCATTTTAACATTTACATTTTTTTTCCAGTTTAGAATGTGACTCCTTTTCATGCAGCCACCATGCTGGACGGAGGAGAAGAGAGTCCGGCGGATGTACATGTGATATCAGAGGTCAGTTTATGGCTTTCCTGTGTTGTAGGTTCTGTACAGTGAATCTGGAGGAATCAGTCCGCAGCTTATACAATGTGTCACAATGACATTCCTATTCTGAAAGATACAAAGAAATAGAGACAATAAAATCCACGACCAGATTCCTGTACAATATATTATGTGCCGGTTCTCTCGGGGCGCCGAGTGCCGACTGTTCAAGGTTCACATACTTTCTCCATCTCGGATGTTTAGGAGAAATTAGATGATGTGAAACGTTTGTATTCGGTGAGTGAGATTCTTATTCCTCCAGGAAGTGGAATCTCGAAGGATTCACATACTTTGTCCTCTCCGGGGTGGAAGATTTTCCTCAGACTTCTGATCTGCAGTAATTGTTGTTCGCCTCTGAGAGGAGGAGAGCGACCGGAATGGTGCCGCGCCATCTTATCTTCATTGACTGTTCACACGACGTCCGTTTTGTGTGCTGACCTGATCCCTACGCTCCTGCACTAAAAATGCCTCCCAATGTCTCCCTGTGCGTTTTATGGGCTACGGTCCTCACGTGCGCAGTCCGTTCAGGTTACGACAGAAAAAATACTGCGTGTCACATTTTGTCCGGTCAGGAAACGCACGAACGCGGCAAAAACAACGAAAACGGAACGCAATGCAGCTAAGCAAATAAAAAATATTCTTGCTCCACTTATTATGATGTCAGAGGCAGTCAGGGTGGGAGATAGACGGACAGGTTGGGGTAGAGGTAACAACATGAACTGCAAACATTTGGAACATGCCCGTTACCTTGCCATGGACATCGGAGTAAAGGAAACAAATGTATCCGGGTGACCTCGCAAATCCTCATACAAACTCCAGAACTGACCCTGGGAGTCCCGGAGCCTCAGGATCGCGTGTACCCAATCACGTCGTCTCCCGCGGGCTCGTTCTCTGCACATTGCTGTAGCCGGCGCCATCAACATGCCTGCAAACATGTGATACATGTCTGATCACCAGCTTGACATACACAAAGGGAAGTAGATGTTCCGAGAGGGCGGAAGTGACCTCAGAGGAAGGATCTGCATACTGACAGCCCCACGGCTTGAAAAAAAACAAAAACTGTCAGCATCTGGACCGAAAATGCGTCAAAAACGCACGGCATCAGCAGCTCCACGTCTGCTGATCAGGACCTGATCTCATGTGAACAGGCCCTTAGGGAGGAGAGATCACACTACACGCCCAGATCACAGAGACGCCTGGAGAGGTTCCCGAATACTGAAGAAGACGACTTCTCAGGTGAGCTGGACTCATGCTCTCAGTACATACCGTGTTTCCCCGAAAATAAGACACTGTCTTGTATTTTTTTGTGCTCAAAAAACACACACTGGGTCTTATTTTTTTTAATGTACAATCCACAATTATTCATGTACAAAAATATGGTGATCAGGGCAATCAGCGGTGCCGTACCTTTCCAAGAGCAATTTGGTAACCGGAGTGAGCGAAGGCACTTTCACTATGGTTTCCTCGCAGGCGGAGTGCATTTGGTATGACTCCGCCTGTGACAGGAGGCGGGGCTATAGAGGAGGCGTCGGCTTATGCGGCTCTGCTCCCTCCGGTGTCGCCTCGCTTCCTCTAGCGCCGGCTTCGTTGGCACCGCTGATTCTCTCCCGCTGCTCTTCAAGTTCCCCCCTTATGCCCCCACCGGCCCCGGGAATGGTCACAGCTAGGTCTTATTTTCAGGGTAGGTCTTATATTTTAGCAATTCCCACAAATAGTACCAGGTCTTATTTTCGGGGAAACAGGGTAGCAGATGATTGGACACAGCTGATCATATATCCGCGTATAGCAATCACAAGAAGACAAATGGCGGGAACATTAAGCCAGCAGTGATACAAAGTCCTTTCTAATAGAATGATTTCGGGAACATGTGGAGTTGAGTATTTTTGGAAAGGATTTTGTGTCACCGCTGGTCCAATGTTCCTTTCCCTCTCTCTACATTTAGCGGTTGGGGGGCCGCTCTGTTACACTATCATATTTTACATATTTTAAAGGAGAACTATGAGGTCGGGGCTTTTCCCCCATAGTTCTCCTCCGGGTAACGGGAGGACACAAACTAGCGTCCTCCCGTCACCCTAAGCTCAGTATATAGGGAGCTGCAGCTCGCGGTATACTGAGACGCCGGAGCGGATCCCGACATCGATGTCGAGATCCGCCCAGCTGCGTGAGTGACAGCTGGCTCCGCCTA
>NW_017307277.1:452053-463292 GCF_000935625.1 Nanorana parkeri | reverse complement strand
GAGGGGGGTGGAGAAAACCCCCCCCCCCCCCTCATAGTTCTCCTTTAAGGGTTTGTTTTTCTTTCCAGTCGGTCTCTTGGTAATAAATAGAAGCAGAACATCGGCACCATCAGGAATATGTCATGTTTCAGGCTCTTTCCTGCAGAGATGACGGCGTGTCATGTGACCAGAGGTGCCTCGACGTCTGTATGACTTATTGCTGAATCACAGGCGATGTGGGCGCTGTGTGCAGCGTGCTATAGAAGCTGGTCAGCCCGGGGGCTCTCATCCTCTGTATTCTGTCCGTGTGGGACGATGCAATCCACCTATCAGCAGGGTGAGTATTGCGCGTCAGTCAGTAATGGGTTGCGTGATGATATCCACTGAGCACATGACTCACGTGGGGGACGTGGAACTCCAGTCTGATGACCCAGCGCCGCTATGATAAGCTGGTTTCTATGGATACAGCATACGTTGGGCAGAGTAACGCAGAGCCAACCTGTACAGGCTTCCCGAGTCTACGGCAGATGCTTCGCGTTGCCAGAGAGACCGCTGCGAACCTCTGCGCCGAGACTGGTACCCTGCAGGGTATCTATGCCACCAGCAGGGGGACACCTACTTCCACGTCTCATCTCCATCTATATGCAGCTTCCTTTCATCATGAACGCCACCCGGCCCCTGCGTGATGACTAATAATTGGATAACAAGCTGTACAGTATGTGTCAGTGCGCCTGTCATTCACCTGTGGGCTGAACAAGAGACAAACGATTGTTCATCGCTTAGCGTTGTCAGGCTAACACGCACACACACACGTGTCCTGAATATGGAATACCATTGATGGTACTATTGTTTACTAAATATGTGTAATAGAACATAAGCCCCGACCTTCGTCATCAATTATGGAGCTTTTCCCTGGTACTCCATGTACTGAGCATCACTTCATTTATATTTCCCTAATTCTGAGCGTCGTTCACTGACAATCTATAGCAAAACGTTTTCCCGGCACACTCACCGGCCGGCGTGTAAGAAAACTTGTCTCACCGCTAAGGACAATGACAGAGGTTTGGATACACGTCTTCTGCAGAAAATGTGAAAGCCGCACAGCTGCGCCAAGGCACCTCTTATAGTGCGGTCCTAGCGCTAAACTATCAGAGCCGCCATCTTGGAGCACATGGGGCGGAAGATAAAATTGGGTGCAGGTTTGTCTGGAGGAAGCCCAACCCCCTTAAAGGCACAGAGACGCACAAGGGATCCCGCACATCCCAATGGCAGCTGAGACGCCCCCCATGCGTCGCTGCACCAAATCAGTTAAGCAAAACAGATGACAAACGCACTCATTAATTCGTCACCGGCGTTACAGTAAGCTTTATCTTCTGCCCCATGTGCTCCAAGATGGCGGCTCTGATGGTTTAGAGTTAGGACCGCACTATATGGAGGAGACTTGGCGCGGCTGTGCGGCTTTCACATTTTCAGCAGAAGACGTGTATCCAAACCTCTGTTGTTAACCTTAGCGGTGAGACACGTTGTTTTACATGCCGGCTGGTGAGTGTGCTGGGAAAACTTTTTGCTATTTTACTGTTTAAAGCCCATTCCGTGTGCACCGCGCTGTACAGCTGGTGACGAATTGATGAGTGCGTTTGCCATTTGTTTTGCTTGACTTTTATCTCAGACTTCTCCGCGTATTACTGGCTGAGCATTCACAATCATTCGGGTGAATTCACTACAATGGCAACTTCTCCCATCCAGCCATTGGATGATTCCCCATCTGGGAGGACTTCATGTGTCTGATTGGAGGATTGTTGGAACACTTTCCATTGTTTGGGACATTTGTGAATAATTCAAATTTGACACTTTTATATCAAATAACAATTCTTCTGCTTGCTGCTGAAAGATTCCGGCTCTGAACTCACACGTATGACGTCACCTCCAGGGCCCGGACCCCCATTATGGAGCAGGAAACTTACATGTATGAGGTCACCTCCAGGGCCCGGTCCCCCATTATGGAGCATGGAACTCACACATATGACGTCTCCTCCAGGGCCGGACCCCCATTATGGAGCAGGAAACTTACATGTATGAGGTCACCTCCAGGGCCCGGTCCCCCATTATGGAGCATGGAACTCACACATATGACGTCTCCTCCAGGGCCGGACCCCCATTATGGAGCAGGAAACTTACATGTATGAGGTCACCTCCAGGGCCCGGTCCCCCATTATGGAGCATGGAACTCACACATATGACGTCTCCTCCAGGGCCGGACCCCCATTATGGAGCAGGAAACTTACATGTATGAGGTCACCTCCAGGGCCCGGTCCCCCATTATGGAGCATGGAACTCACACATATGACGTCTCCTCCAGGGCCGGACCCCCATTATGGAGCAGGAAACTTACATGTATGAGGTCACCTCCAGGGCCCGGTCCCCCATTATGGAGCATGGAACTCACACATATGACGTCTCCTCCAGGGCCGGACCCCCATTATGGAGCAGGAAACTTACATGTATGAGGTCACCTCCAGGGCCCGGTCCCCCATTATGGAGCATGGAACTCACACATATGACGTCTCCTCCAGGGCCGGACCCCCATTATGGAGCAGGAAACTTACATGTATGAGGTCACCTCCAGGGCCCGGTCCCCCATTATGGAGCATGGAACTCACACATATGACGTCTCCTCCAGGGCCGGACCCCCATTATGGAGCAGGAAACTTACATGTATGAGGTCACCTCCAGGGCCCGGTCCCCCATTATGGAGCATGGAACTCACACATATGACGTCTCCTCCAGGGCCGGACCCCCATTATGGAGCAGGAAACTTACATGTATGAGGTCACCTCCAGGGCCCGGTCCCCCATTATGGAGCATGGAACTCACACATATGACGTCTCCTCCAGGGCCGGACCCCCATTATGGAGCAGGAAACTTACATGTATGAGGTCACCTCCAGGGCCCGGTCCCCCATTATGGAGCATGGAACTCACACATATGACGTCTCCTCCAGGGCCGGACCCCCATTATGGAGCAGGAAACTTACATGTATGAGGTCACCTCCAGGGCCCGGTCCCCCATTATGGAGCATGGAACTCACACATATGACGTCTCCTCCAGGGCCGGACCCCCATTATGGAGCAGGAAACTTACATGTATGAGGTCACCTCCAGGGCCCGGTCCCCCATTATGGAGCATGGAACTCACACATATGACGTCTCCTCCAGGGCCGGACCCCCATTATGGAGCAGGAAACTTACATGTATGAGGTCACCTCCAGGGCCCGGTCCCCCATTATGGAGCATGGAACTCACACATATGACGTCTCCTCCAGGGCCGGACCCCCATTATGGAGCAGGAAACTTACATGTATGAGGTCACCTCCAGGGCCCGGTCCCCCATTATGGAGCATGGAACTCACACATATGACGTCTCCTCCAGGGCCGGACCCCCATTATGGAGCAGGAAACTTACATGTATGAGGTCACCTCCAGGGCCCGGTCCCCCATTATGGAGCATGGAACTCACACATATGACGTCTCCTCCAGGGCCGGACCCCCATTATGGAGCAGGAAACTTACATGTATGAGGTCACCTCCAGGGCCCGGTCCCCCATTATGGAGCATGGAACTCACACATATGACGTCTCCTCCAGGGCCGGACCCCCATTATGGAGCAGGAAACTTACATGTATGAGGTCACCTCCAGGGCCCGGTCCCCCATTATGGAGCATGGAACTCACACATATGACGTCTCCTCCAGGGCCGGACCCCCATTATGGAGCAGGAAACTTACATGTATGAGGTCACCTCCAGGGCCCGGTCCCCCATTATGGAGCATGGAACTCACACATATGACGTCTCCTCCAGGGCCGGACCCCCATTATGGAGCAGGAAACTTACATGTATGAGGTCACCTCCAGGGCCCGGTCCCCCATTATGGAGCATGGAACTCACACATATGACGTCTCCTCCAGGGCCGGACCCCCATTATGGAGCAGGAAACTTACATGTATGAGGTCACCTCCAGGGCCCGGTCCCCCATTATGGAGCATGGAACTCACACATATGACGTCTCCTCCAGGGCCGGACCCCCATTATGGAGCAGGAAACTTACATGTATGAGGTCACCTCCAGGGCCCGGTCCCCCATTATGGAGCATGGAACTCACACATATGACGTCTCCTCCAGGGCCGGACCCCCATTATGGAGCAGGAAACTTACATGTATGAGGTCACCTCCAGGGCCCGGTCCCCCATTATGGAGCATGGAACTCACACATATGACGTCTCCTCCAGGGCCGGACCCCCATTATGGAGCAGGAAACTTACATGTATGAGGTCACCTCCAGGGCCCGGTCCCCCATTATGGAGCATGGAACTCACACATATGACGTCTCCTCCAGGGCCGGACCCCCATTATGGAGCAGGAAACTTACATGTATGAGGTCACCTCCAGGGCCCGGTCCCCCATTATGGAGCATGGAACTCACACATATGACGTCTCCTCCAGGGCCGGACCCCCATTATGGAGCAGGAAACTTACATGTATGAGGTCACCTCCAGGGCCCGGTCCCCCATTATGGAGCATGGAACTCACACATATGACGTCTCCTCCAGGGCCGGACCCCCATTATGGAGCAGGAAACTTACATGTATGAGGTCACCTCCAGGGCCCGGTCCCCCATTATGGAGCATGGAACTCACACATATGACGTCTCCTCCAGGGCCGGACCCCCATTATGGAGCAGGAAACTTACATGTATGAGGTCACCTCCAGGGCCCGGTCCCCCATTATGGAGCATGGAACTCACACATATGACGTCTCCTCCAGGGCCGGACCCCCATTATGGAGCAGGAAACTTACATGTATGAGGTCACCTCCAGGGCCCGGTCCCCCATTATGGAGCATGGAACTCACACATATGACGTCTCCTCCAGGGCCGGACCCCCATTATGGAGCAGGAAACTTACATGTATGAGGTCACCTCCAGGGCCCGGTCCCCCATTATGGAGCATGGAACTCACACATATGACGTCTCCTCCAGGGCCGGACCCCCATTATGGAGCAGGAAACTTACATGTATGAGGTCACCTCCAGGGCCCGGTCCCCCATTATGGAGCATGGAACTCACACATATGACGTCTCCTCCAGGGCCGGACCCCCATTATGGAGCAGGAAACTTACATGTATGAGGTCACCTCCAGGGCCCGGTCCCCCATTATGGAGCATGGAACTCACACATATGACGTCTCCTCCAGGGCCGGACCCCCATTATGGAGCAGGAAACTTACATGTATGAGGTCACCTCCAGGGCCCGGTCCCCCATTATGGAGCATGGAACTCACACATATGACGTCTCCTCCAGGGCCGGACCCCCATTATGGAGCAGGAAACTTACATGTATGAGGTCACCTCCAGGGCCCGGTCCCCCATTATGGAGCATGGAACTCACACATATGACGTCTCCTCCAGGGCCGGACCCCCATTATGGAGCAGGAAACTTACATGTATGAGGTCACCTCCAGGGCCCGGTCCCCCATTATGGAGCATGGAACTCACACATATGACGTCTCCTCCAGGGCCGGACCCCCATTATGGAGCAGGAAACTTACATGTATGAGGTCACCTCCAGGGCCCGGTCCCCCATTATGGAGCATGGAACTCACACATATGACGTCTCCTCCAGGGCCGGACCCCCATTATGGAGCAGGAAACTTACATGTATGAGGTCACCTCCAGGGCCCGGTCCCCCATTATGGAGCATGGAACTCACACATATGACGTCTCCTCCAGGGCCGGACCCCCATTATGGAGCAGGAAACTTACATGTATGAGGTCACCTCCAGGGCCCGGTCCCCCATTATGGAGCATGGAACTCACACATATGACGTCTCCTCCAGGGCCGGACCCCCATTATGGAGCAGGAAACTTACATGTATGAGGTCACCTCCAGGGCCCGGTCCCCCATTATGGAGCATGGAACTCACACATATGACGTCTCCTCCAGGGCCGGACCCCCATTATGGAGCAGGAAACTTACATGTATGAGGTCACCTCCAGGGCCCGGTCCCCCATTATGGAGCAGGGAACTCACACGTATGACGTCACCTCCAGGGCCCGGACCCCCATTATGGAGCAGGAAACCTTCACATTTCCAATGTGGACCTCCTCTGTCTTTTGCTCTTTGTATTATATATAATGTATATGTTTTATGTATCAATATTCCGTATTGTACACAATTATATTATTATGTTACTGTCATTACTGACCATTCTGAGCTAATACACAGAGAGTCAGGAGTGCCAGTGGTGTTGGGCACCGTGCAAGCCGTAATCCGAGGGGACGAGCCGAGGTCAGGTTCCAAGTGGGCAATCGAGGTACAGAAGGGTCAGGCAAAAGAACAGTTCCGAGGTCAAGGTAGTCCTCCAGGCGTGTGCTCTGAACCTGACTCACACTTGCACCTGTCTGGCAGCTTTAGGCCTCTCCTGCTGTTTCTTATGCAGCTTCTCGGCCAATCAGTGCAGTCCACGTGTGGCCAATCCTGTGGATCCTCCCTCTTCCGGTCTCTATTTAAACTCAGGGCAGCGAACCGCACAGGGCCCGAGCAACGCTTTCCTAAGTTAGGTGCCGAGTCCCCCATTTGTGATTTACCCTGAATTCCTGGATGTTTTCCCGTGTACTGAACCTTTGGTTTGTCCTTGGAAATCCCTGTCTACAGGCTGCCCTGTGCTTCGCTTTTGTCCTTGGAAACCCCTGTCTACAGGCTGCCCTGTGCTTTGCTTTTGTCCTTGGAAATCCCTGTCTACAGGCTGCCCTGTGCTTCGCTTTTGTCCTTGGAAACCCCTGTCTACAGGCTGCCCTGTGCTTTGCTTTTGTCCTTGGAAATCCCTGTCTACAGGCTGCCCTGTGCTTCGCTTTTGTCCTTGGAAACCCCTGTCTACAGGCTGCCCGGTGCTTCGCTTTGTCCTTGGAAATCCCTGTCCACAGTCTGCCCTGTGCTTCGCTTTGTCCTTGGAAATCCCTGTCTACAGGCTGCCCTGTGCTTTGCTTTGTCCTTGGAAATCCCTGTCTACAGGCTGCCCTGTGCTTCGCTTTTGTCCTTGGAAACCCCTGTCTACAGGCTGCCCTGTGCTTTGCTTTGTCCTTGGAAATCCCTGTCTACAGGCTGCCCTGTGCTTCGCTTTTGTCCTTGGAAACCCCTGTCTACAGGCTGCCCTGTGCTTTGCTTTGTCCTTGGAAATCCCTGTCTACAGGCTGCCCTGTGCTTCGCTTTTGTCCTTGGAAACCCCTGTCTACAGGCTGCCCTGTGCTTTGCTTTGTCCTTGGAAATCCCTGTCTACAGGCTGCCCTGTGCTTCGCTTTTGTCCTTGGAAACCCCTGTCTACAGGCTGCCCTGTGCTTTGCTTTGTCCTTGGAAATCCCTGTCTACAGGCTGCCCTGTGCTTCGCTTTTGTCCTTGGAAACCCCTGTCTACAGGCTGCCCTGTGCTTTGCTTTGTCCTTGGAAATCCCTGTCTACAGGCTGCCCTGTGCTTCGCTTTTGTCCTTGGAAACCCCTGTCTACAGGCTGCCCTGTGCTTTGCTTTGTCCTTGGAAATCCCTGTCTACAGGCTGCCCTGTGCTTCGCTTTTGTCCTTGGAAACCCCTGTCTACAGGCTGCCCTGTGCTTTGCTTTGTCCTTGGAAATCCCTGTCTACAGGCTGCCCTGTGCTTCGCTTTTGTCCTTGGAAACCCCTGTCTACAGGCTGCCCTGTGCTTTGCTTTGTCCTTGGAAATCCCTGTCTACAGGCTGCCCTGTGCTTCGCTTTTGTCCTTGGAAACCCCTGTCTACAGGCTGCCCTGTGCTTTGCTTTGTCCTTGGAAATCCCTGTCTACAGGCTGCCCTGTGCTTCGCTTTTGTCCTTGGAAACCCCTGTCTACAGGCTGCCCTGTGCTTTGCTTTGTCCTTGGAAATCCCTGTCTACAGGCTGCCCTGTGCTTCGCTTTTGTCCTTGGAAACCCCTGTCTACAGGCTGCCCTGTGCTTTGCTTTGTCCTTGGAAATCCCTGTCTACAGGCTGCCCTGTGCTTCGCTTTTGTCCTTGGAAACCCCTGTCTACAGGCTGCCCTGTGCTTTGCTTTGTCCTTGGAAATCCCTGTCTACAGGCTGCCCTCAACTTCGCTTTGTCCTTGGAAATCCCTGTCTACAGGCTGCCCTGTGCTTCGCTTTGTCCTTGGAAATCCCTGTCTACAGGCTGCCCTGTGCTTCGCTTTGTCCTTGGAAATCCCTGTCTACAGGCTGCCCTGTGCTTCGCTTTGTCCTTGGAAATCCCTGTCTACAGGCTGCCCTGTGCTTCGCTTTTGTCCTTGGATATCCCTGTCTGCAGGCTGCCCTGTGCTTTGCTTTGTCCATGGAAGTCTTCAGCCTGTCCCTAACCTTTGATTCGTACCCTGTACCTGTTAGGTGAGTTGGGTGGATCTAGGGATTGTGACCTGGGGTCAGCACGCAGCCAAGCCCATCTCCACCATCTGGAGCTCTGGCGAATACCGGCTGGCCCTTAGATTCCACATCCTGGGGGACCCCATGCCACCTACTCAGCACCCCATGCCACCTACTCAGCATTGCAGCACCCTGCCTTGTATTAGAACTTCCAGCTTAAGCTGTCTTCCGCTGCCTCATTCACATACCTGCTGGTACTCCAGCTCTGGGAGTCGTCAGCCTGCACTGCTCGCACCCTTTTCTCGGAGTGTCCCTGCCAGTGTAGTGGAAAGGGTCCACATACCGGAGTTCATACCCGCGAGTCCCGATGCGTGACAAGATGTATTGGTGTTCTGGTTCTTTGTAACCACTACCTAAGATAACTCCCCCATTTCATGGATCAGATCCCCACACTGACGCGCATACGATTATTATCCACTGCCGTGAATGTGTACAGAAAGCTTACTGTGCCGCTGGACTACAACCACCAGCATGCTCTCCATTATACAGGTCCTCTGCTGCCATGGAAGATTTCTCGGATGATACATAAAGGGTTAATGTTGCTCCCTGCTGCTCTGAGACTGGGAAGATATTAATAGTTCCTCTGCAGATCTCTGCGCTGCCATTCCAGAGAACAGGGCTGAAGAGGGGGATTGTGGGATGACCATGAGGGAGTGCAGCCAGAGATCGCTCGGGAAGTCTCTCTAGTATATTGGAAGATAAGAGGCGATATCCACTTTCATCCCACAACAGCAGAGTTCACATTTGCACTAAAATGACAGGTAGAGTGGGGATAATATAGTGTGCAGTAGGTCAGTTGGCATGTTGTCTAGTGCGGGCTGGTGAATGGACGGGCTGTAGTCTCGGTGTTGTCTCTGGTGAAAGGACGGGCTGTAGTCTCTGTGTTGTCTCTGGTGAATGGATGGGCTGTAGGCTCGGTGTTGTGTCTGGTGAATGGACGGGCTGTAGTCTCGGTGTTGTCTCTGGTGAAAGGACGGGCTGTAGTCTCTGTGTTGTCTCTGGTGAATGGATGGGCTGTAGGCTCGGTGTTGTGTCTGGTGAATGGACGGGCTGTAGTCTCGGTGTTGTCTCTGGTGAATGGACGGGCTGTAGTCTCGGTGTTGTCTCTGGTGAATGGACGGGCTGTATTCTCGGTGTTGTCTCTGGTGAATGGACGGGCTGTATTCTCGGTGTTGTCTCTGGTGAATGGACGGGCTGTAGTCTCAGTGTTGTCTCTGGTGAATGGACGGGCTGTATTCTCGGTGTTGTCTCTGGTGAATGGACGGGCTGTACCCTCTGGGATGGTGTCGGACTGGTGCTGTGGCACATTCTGTTAGCGGCCTGAGAACTGTCCCGGCTCCGTTATAAAGTGAATATTATCAGGAAGTCAGAAAATTGTCAGCGAGGACAAACAGCCTCCCCCACCACCCAGCACGGTGACTCTCCCCTCGTCACTGCGGCTGTACGGAAAGTGACGCCTCGGATGGAGAACGCGGCTGAGAATATCTTCCCGCGGGAGGACTTCGCCGGTCGCCCGCCGTCATCTAATCCGACTCCGGTTCCCGCTCCACCCAAAACTGCGACATGCGCGGACTCTGCCGACCTCACGTCTCTATGATTGGATTTCTGTGATCGGAGGGACGGGAATCAATTTTCCCCGATCAGACGTGATTATTAGTGACATCGATCCCCAGGCAGAGATCAATGATTGAGGAAATAGTCTCACTTCCGTCAGCGGATTGTTTGTGTGAGCGGAGAGTGCGGAGAGGTGACACCGTGCTGGGAGGAGGCAATGTGACCGATCATCATGGGACACCTTTCAGTGCTGCACAGGGGGCGGGGCACAACGTCCGTCTGTCAGCCAATGGAACTGCCACTAGAAAATCAGCTTTCAATGCCCCAAAACTTCACAGGTAGCCATCCATCTTCTGAGATGTGTGACCAGAACACCGATACACCCGGGAGCACCCCACAGGGTCCAGCAGAGGGACAATCAGGTGCTCAGAACAGGCCGAGGTCACATCAAATGACAATACAAGACCACAGGAGCGGCCGCGGGTCAGGCAGGTCAAACCAGCCGAGTGTCAATATGTTAAAGTGACATTAAAGGAGAACTCTGGGGTCCGGGCTTCTCCCCATAGTCCTCCTCAGGGTAACGGGAGGACACAAACTAGCGTCCTCCCGTCACCCTAAGCTCAGTATATAGGGAGCTACAGCTCGCGGTATACTGAGACGCCGCAGCGGATCCCGACAATTATGTCTGGATCCGCCCAGCTGCGTGAGTGACAGCTGGCTCCTCCTATCTAGAGGCAGAGCCAGCTGTACCCGCCCCCTCCCCCGTCCGTTCCGCCAGTCAGCGCTGGAGGTTCGGAACGGGGAATCCAGCCCCTCCCCCTGTCACGGCAGAGAGCCATGACAGGATCGAGAGGTGAGCGAGCGCCGGTATGTGTTCGCTCACCTCCCGATCTACTGAGCCGACCTGTGACAGTCTCATTGTCACAGGTCGGCTAGAACTATGAGGTGAGTGACAAGCCCCTCCCCCCTCATTCTTCTCCTTTAAGGGCAAAAGATCACCTACTATGGTGCCAACTGGAGTTCAGTGCAGTATGTTCCCATCAATAGGTTAGAGGTCACCTTGTATGATCGGTTACATGACGTCATGTCATTGTGGACATGGAAAGTCTCGGACACACCAGCTGAGCAGCAAAGGAAATGATTTTCCCCCAATGTGCGCTCGGGACCATCTGCCGTCACCGGCGCTCACACAGCCATGGAGGTGAAAGTACATCGGGGGGGGGGGGGGGTTTCAAAAAA
>NW_017307277.1:451443-451718 GCF_000935625.1 Nanorana parkeri | reverse complement strand
CTTTCCAGGCGTGGGCCGTTTTGTAGCGCGTTAGGGACGGGCGGAAATACGGCGAGGTGGGAACGAGACCATTGAATACAACGCGATTTAGATGTTTGAGCTTTTTGTAGAGCGTTCGTCGAGCGTTGAACGCGCTACAAAACGTTCAGGTGTGAACGAGGGCTTATGGTTACACGTCATGGCAGCTCTGATGTTGAATGTTGTCACCCAGCGCATTGAATCATGTTGTATTCCGAGTCTCAGTGTGGGCTAGGACGCTATTAGCACGCACTGTG
>NW_017307277.1:440234-450645 GCF_000935625.1 Nanorana parkeri | reverse complement strand
GTGGAAAGACACCGCGGGGGGGGGGGGATTTATCAAAACTGGAGCAGGTTTGCACTGCAACCAATCAGCTTCTCTCTCTCATTTTCAAATCTCACCTCAGCAAACTGTAGAGAGATGCTGATTGGTTGCCGGGGGCAACTGGTTGCCTGCCCCCCTGTCTATATAATGTCTCCGAGCTGTTCGGCCGGATATTCCGAGCGGTATCCTTTAGGTCTCGTTCACACCTAGGCTTATTGCATATGCGCGATTCGCGGTAAAAAAAGTCGCGAGTTGTAGGGCACAGTGCGTGCTAATAGCGTCCTGGCCCCCACTGAGCCTCGGAATACAACATGATTCAATGCGCTGGGTGACAACCTTCAAAATAAACAAGACACCGACCTGGAAGAGAGATTAGGCAGCTGCTGCGGGGAGACACTCGGTTACATTTCTAGCACGACTCCATGAGACAGCCTGGCAGGGCTTTGTACGCTGACTAATTGATGGGAGCCAAGGAGGAACGGGGGGCCCCTGGCCGCTCAAGCCTCATTTCTTCCTCTCCAATATCTGGAGTGAGTTCCTATCCTCGCGGCAAAGCCAGGAGCCTCGCAAACCCTCCGCTGAGCGACCGGAATACAAATGTGGAGAGCGTGGTACACGGTCCCCTGTCCCGGCCTCTGGACAGCCTTCCCAGAAGAGTTGAAGCTGTTTTAGCTGTAAAGGGTGGGCCAACTCAACACTGAACCCTACGGACTATGACTGGGATGCATTAAAGTTCATGTGCGTGTAAAGGCAGGCGTCCCAGTACTTTTGGCAATATAGTGTAGTGTGCTGCCGGGACTTAGCTATGAGCCATGATTGGGCAAAGTCATCATGACTTTGCCCAATCATGGCTCTAACAGAGTACTGAGCCCTGATTGGGCAAAGTCTTGCACCTGACCTGCGGTCAGGTGTAAGACTTTGCCCAATCAGAGCTTCGGTGGGCATTTTGTATTATGGAATGTACGCGGTCGAACAGACCGCGAACATCCCACAAAGTTCGGCGCTCGAACTGCCGATGTTCGAATCGAACACTCGGCCCATCCTTACCGAGGAGTAGGCAGAAGAGGCGGCCGCCTTGGTCTCTTCAGTAGGAGGGGAGCAAAACAAATGGCAAACGCACTCATCAGCTTTACAGCGCGGTGCACACGGAAGGGCTTTATACAGGAGAACAGCAAACAGTTTTCCAGCACGCTCATCAGCCGGCATGCAAAAAAGTGTCCCTGTGCCTTTAAGGAGGGTCGGGCTGGGGAACCTGCACCCAATTTATCTTTTGCCCCCATGTGCTCCAAGATGGCGGCTCTCATAGTTTAGAGTTAGGACCGCGCTATATAGAGGTGCCTTGGCGCGGCTGTCACATGTTCTGCACAAGACGTGCATCCAAACCTCTGTTTTTAGCCTTAGCGGTGAGACGGGTTTTTAGTAGGAGGGGGGTGCGAAAAAAAGCCAAAACCTGTACTGCTGAAGAAGTTCACAGCTCGCGGAGGCGGGGGAGGGGTGCACTTCGGCTTTTTTGCACTGCGTGCTAAAGGACCTTGGCCCGACACTGCAATAGAAGTCACGTGACCTGGACGGCCACTTCACAGTGCAGGACGTTGTACATTTTCTGCATCACTGACGGCCAATAGTCAGATGAATGCAAACTGAAATACTTCCAGGGGTACACACACGCACGTAGAGATATACACCTAACAGGGCGCCAGTAAAACAGGGGCGTCCCGAGGCCGGGTGTCACCCGGAGTGGAGACCAGGTGACGTCATTGCGCACGCGCGGCCATCTAATTGACGCCTGCCGGCGGCCATCTTGGTGATGGACGCCGGCAGAGAGAGGAAGGGACAGTCACCCGGCGGGATGAGGTATGCCGCCGGGTCCCCTCCTCTCCCCTGACACTGTCGGGTTCTCGGTCCATGACGAAGTGCCCGACTTTTTAGAGGGGGGTGACACCAAAATGACTGTCAGCCATTTTGGTGTCACCCCTCCAATGGTGTCACCCTGGTGCGGGCCGCACCCCCCTTGTGACGCCACTGCAGTAAAACCCTCCAGGTTGGCAGGAAAGGTGATTGATGGAAGATACATTCCGCCGCGGATTGTCAGATTTACCATCTAAGGCAGCGGTTCTCAACCTTTGTATCGCCGCGGACCGGTCAAAGTCCGCGGCGACACACCTGTAGATATACACACACACACCTGTAAAACTGGCGTTCAGGTGGCGAAGCAGTTTTGAAGGTTTCATTAGAGAGCTGGTCGCCGCAAACTATGTAGAGTGGTTTTGGTGTGTGGGAATCACCTGTCCCGATAAATCCATATTTCAGGTAGCACTCGCGGTATTGTCTGTTTCTTTGATGTTGAAGGCCCTTCTCCTGTCTCCTCACCCGGCCTTTTCTTTTTCCCGAGGAAACTTTCTAACGACGTCTGTTTCGTACTCATTGTTGCTAATTTGTGGGTTAAATTTGAGCAAACACAATATACACCAAGCACTGCTAAACATGAGTAGGGACCGGTGACCAGAGAGAAGAGCGATACACACCTTCTCTTTACCAAAGCTACAACGCCACCGCCGCTTGCAGCTGCTCAGCTCCAGACGTCACCGATTGGTGCGGCTTAAGGCCCCGTTCACATATAGCGACATACCTTTTGCAGCGGATCCGCACGGCCGGGATAGCGCGACTTTCGGGGCGACGATCCAGCGACGGTAGCGCGACCTTCCCCGTCGGGCTCCATAGAAAAAAAGTAAAATCGCGCAAAATCCGCCGAAAAAAGGGTCCGGTAGAAGCGACTTGCGACCGCGACGAGCGACGCGCGACATGGAGTTAAGACAGCTCCATTGAATAACATTGGCCGGCGACTTCTCGCGATATCGCGCGGCAAAAATGCGCGATATCGCGGCGGAAATCGCGCGGCAATTCGCTATATGTGAACGGGGCCTTAGGTGCCGTCTCTCAGCCACCGGTTAACCTCTCGTCCTGGAAAGTCGGACAAACCCGAGAGAAATACACCACAGTAAATAAAATGGAAATAATTTAATGTTCCTTGGGCGGCCCGGTACCATTTGATCCACGGACCGGTACCGGTCCCGCGGCCCGGGGGTTGGGGACCACTGATCTAAGGTAATGCCAGCAGAGCTCTGGAGCTGAAGGAAAATGGCTCTTCACCTTGTGTTGGTAAAACACGTCCCGGGTCTGGTTCTACGAGGAGCCTGATAGAGTTCTGGGTGGGACAGACTCCTAATTCCGTGGTCCGTAGTTTGGTGAGGACTGCAGAGGACTTCATTAGTGTGCAGCTGGGCCAATGCGTGTCTCCGTGCAAAGAGAGACGGTGTGCTGGATGCAGCAAGTTCTGTGTTTGGAACCAAGCGTGTCAGCAGGACCGGGACCTGTGGATGGACCATCACTGCTACCAGAGAGGGAACGGACCCGGCTCAAAGGACTATCCCTAATACCCAGTAAGCTCCGCCCAGCAGGACTTTATTTTGTTTATGGCGAGTTATTTTGGGCTCCATACCTGTAACCTTACCTGTGATTATTGTGTCTGGGATTAAAGCCGGAAATTGTGGTAGAGAGATTGTGAGTTTGCATTGAGACCAGTTCCCTACAGTACACACACACACGTATGGATACAGATATGCACACGCCTGTAGATACAAACATACCTACAGATACACCCGCACACCTATATACACCTATGGATACACACGCCTGTAGATACAGATATACACACACATTCAATGTATAAATGGGGAGGGAGGTGCAGTATAGTATCATACAATATAATTAGTATTGAAAGGTGGTGAGTCTCCTATGTAGCTTA
Organism: Nanorana parkeri; assembly: GCF_000935625.1. Lineage (NCBI taxonomy): Eukaryota > Metazoa > Chordata > Amphibia > Anura > Dicroglossidae > Nanorana > Nanorana parkeri. Next base: position 446,822 of record NW_017307277.1, on the reverse strand, counting down.
TATATGATATATACACACGCCTGTCGCTACACGCCTGTAGATACACACACACGCCTGTAGAGATACACACACACACACCTGTAGATACACACACACACACACACACGCCTGTAGATACACACACGCCTGTAGATACACACACACACACACCTGTAGATACATACACGGACACACCTGTAGATACACACACACACACACACACACACACACCTGTAGATACACACACACCTGTAGATACACACATACACACGCCTGTAGATACACACACACACACCTGTAGATACATACATACACACACACACCTATATATACACACACACACACACACACACACACACACCTGTAGATACACACACACCTGTAGATACACACACACCTGTAGATACACACATACACACGCCTGTAGATACACACACACGCCTGTAGATACACACACACGCCTGTAGATATACACACACCTGTAGATATACACACACGCCTGTAGATATACACACACGCCTGTAGATATACACACACGCCTGTAGATATACACACACGCCTGTAGATATACACACACACGCCTGTAGATATACACACACCTGTAGATATACACACACACCTGTAGATATACACACACCTGTAGATATACACACACCTGTAGATACACACATACACACCTGTAGATATACACACACCTGTAGATACACACACACACACCTGTAGATACACACGCCTATGAATTCTCACCTGAAGGGAACACACTGTCATAAAATAATCCTTTCTCACATTGATGTGACAGCGTGTTCTCGGGTGCGCGGCGCACTGATGGAGTAATGACATGTTACGGTAATGAGGGGTTAGCGGTTACAGACGAGAGACGGATTTCAGGGCTTTGAACTAGAAAATGAAATGTTGAGGGAGACGGATGAGAGATCTGCGCGCCGAGTTCCTGAAGCTTGACAGACAATTCTACAGACTCAGGAAGACGGCGGGATCTCTGACCGTGTGCAGGTGTCACGTATGTGCTGTGCGTGTTCAGTGTCTGTGGGAATGATATATGACTTGACCTATTTTTTTTTTTCTGACACGCATTGTACGCTGCGGCTGCGATGGGAAGAGAGACGTCTCTGAGCACCAAAAGTATTTCATTTTGAGATTGGACTCCCCTTTACCCCGGTCCGAGTCACACCACCAGAACCCAACCTATCCATACATTGCACACACAGGACATCCCGGGCTGAATTCACCAAGACATGACACATGGGTTACATGCCATAACCATCATTATTTGAATCTCTCATTTGTTGCCATGGCAATCAATGATCATTATAGTTCAGTAAATTGGTTCCTCTCTATATACAGAACATGACAACTGTCACCAAAGGCCAAATCACTTCCAATCACTGGAGGTTGTTTACAATATTCTGTGCTGCCCATAGCAACCGAAACGCTTCATCTTTCTGGAGTCTAGGAATGATACCATGTGAGCTGTTGCCATGGACACTATCATGTATGATATAAAGTAATAGAATCGCTCACAATGTGGATCTTAAGGTAACGTCAATGAATTGGGTTTGGTCGTTTGAAACCTAGCCCCAGATATGTGTACAGCTCTATGGGGTACACCCCTGACCAGGAGGCACAGCAGTCCTGAGTTCCCTTTATAGGAACCGGATCTGAACCCAGGACCTCTGCTCAGTGGCGTCACAAGGGGGGGTGCAGCCCGCACCTGGGTGACACCATTGGAGGGGTGACACCACAATTACTCTTAGTCATTTTGGTGTCACCCCCCCCCCCCTCTGAAAAGTATCAGGAGAGAGGAGGGGACCGGACAGCATACCTTATCCCGCCGGGTGACTGTCCCCTCCTCTCTCTGCCGGCGTCCATCACCAAGATGGCTGCCGGCAGGTATCAGAAACTGCCACGCGTGCGCGATGACACGTCACGCGCATGCACAGTGATGTCTCGGCGGGGTGACACTCGGTTACCGCTCCGGGTGTCACACAGCCTCGGGACGCCCCTGCTGTAGCTGGCGGTAGTTCTACCCGCTGAGCCACCTTAGAACCTTGGATAGCTCCTCGTCTGATCTCCTGTGTGATCCTCAGGTAACCCTAGTTTCTGTTGAACTCTGAACTCCTCCCTTCAACTTCCTATTTAAGCCACGCCTCTGCACTTCCTGTTTGCCAGATTATTCTGCTCCTGCCATTATCTTGCTTCCTGCTCCCTCTGTGATACAATCCGCTCATCCTGCTACCCGTGTACCCACCTTTGGCTGCCGATTAGAGTTGCCACCTGTCCCGGATTCACTTGGACGCTCCGGGTTTTGAATCCTCTATGTGCTGCGTCTCGGTCTCAGCTGGGCCTGAAACCCGGAAACAGCACATACAGGACTCAAAACCCGGACTATCCAAGTGAATGCGGGACAGGTTACAACTCTACTGCCGATTCACCAACTACTCTCACCGTTTCCCACTACATACCTGATACCTTTGGCTCCTGACCTCGGCTTGATCTCTGACTACGCTTCTGCCGGCTCCTACACCACTGTCTGCTTGTGTACCAAACCCGGCCTGTTATACCACCAATTGCCGGCTGCTTCAGCTACTGGACTCCGAGCCTGACCCCAGACCGTGACAATAGGAGGTTAATGAGGGTCATGTGTGCACAGCAGTCCTGAGTTCCCTTTAGAGGTGGTTAATGAGGGTCATGTGTGCACAGCAGTCCTGAGTTCCCTTTAGAGGTGGTTAATGAGGGTCATGTGTGCACAGCAGTCCTGAGTTCCCTTTAGAGGTGGTTAATGAGGGTCATGTGTGCACAGCAGAGACCGGAGTTCTATTGTTGAGTATTGACCATCAGACGGCGCAGATTTGTGGACACATTACAGCTGCTGCTTCTTCATCCTCCAGACGCCCAATTCACGCTGATTTCCTAACTGCGGCAGAGAAAATGGCGCCACCGACCTGGATGACGGCACGTGTAAATCCGAGCAATGGCCGAAATGCAATCGCAGATACTTTCGTCCGGTTCACATGTATGTAATCCCGCTCCACACGTATGTTTTCCTGCCAGTTTGTGATGTATTCATTGTTTCCACTCTTGCATAGTCTGTTCCTCGCTGGCAGTTTGTCGGTTGCTCCCCAGACCCGGAGGGTGGTCATCCGCCTGGCTCCTTATATGAAGTATACAGTCCTCCAGACTGGAGGTGTGCAGGATGTGTGTGCTGTGCCAGAATGGAGGGGCTCCGCGTGTAATTGGATAATTCCCCCCCCCCTCGTTCCCCAGGCGGGAGGCGGGTGTGTAATTAGAGTCTGAGGCTCCTATTATCCAATCACATAATGAGAGGTTTGCGGCGCCATGTATGGAGAAGTCTCGTTCTACACGAAACCTCGTCACGCGATTGGGCGATTTCAGTATAAATTGGCGCCACACCAGAATCTTCCGCGGCTCATATGAATGCGGAGTTCCTGGGGGGGGAGGGGAGGGGAGGGGGCAGGAAGACCTTTCAGCAGATTTGAAGGGAACCAACCACCGGAAGGACTTCTATTCAGCAATCGTTACACGTGACTTGTATGATCTCCTGTAGCCGGGACCATTGGCCTCGTCACCATGAGATCCGGGTGGTCAGGGGCGGTGATAAAGGTCACTGGGCGGGGCTTTCATGGCAGAAACCTATTATTACCCAGAAGTCCTTTATCATCTAGAAGAGGGTTATGTACGTCCCCCAGATTGCATTGTCCATGGTTCCTACACCTTTATGGATCACATTTGAATCCGCCTTCTACGGCCGCACCAACCATACGAAGGGAGTTCTGGACTCACCCCAACCATACGAAGGGAGTTCTGGAGTCACCCCAACCATACAAAGGGAGTTCTGGAGTCACCCCAACCATACAAAGGGAGTTCTGGAGTCACCCCAACCATACAAAGGGAGTTCTGGAGTCACCCCAACCATTCCAAAGGGAGTTAAAGGGAGTTCTGGAGTCACCCCAACCATACAAAGGGAGTTCTGGAGTCACCCCAACCATACAAAGGGAGTTCTGGAGTCACCCCAACCATACAAAGGGAGTTCTGGAGTCACCCCAACCATACAAAGGGAGTTCTGGAGTCACCCCAACCATACAAAGGGAGTTCTGGAGTCACCCCAACCATACAAAGGGAGTTCTGGAGTCACCCCAACCATACAAAGGGAGTTCTGGAGTCACCCCAACCATACAAAGGGAGTTCTGGAGTCACCCCAACCATACAAAGGGAGTTCTGGAGTCACCCCAACCATACAAAGGGAGTTCTGGAGTCACCCCAACCATACAAAGGGAGTTCTGGAGTCACCCCAACCATACAAAGGGAGTTCTGGAGTCACCCCAACCATACAAAGGGAGTTCTGGAGTCACCCCAACCATACAAAGGGAGTTCTGGAGTCACCCCAACCATACAAAGGGAGTTCTGGAGTCACCCCAACCATACAAAGGGAGTTCTGGAGTCACCCCCAACCATACAAAGGGAGTTCTGGAGTCACCCCAACCATACGAAGGGAGTTCTGGACTCAGCCATCAGGTATGGTGGGTGTTAGTTATCAGTGATTCTGACCCTCGGCCAGAAGATTTTCTGTGCTCTGATTGGGCAAAGTTCCATGTGAACCGTGAATTGCCTGTTACATAGTCAGGTGGACAGAAGACACAAGTCCGTCGAGTTCATCCCATAGAGATGTCATGTAGGGTAGAGGCCCCTGTGGGCAGCTGAGAACCTATATGGCTATGTAGGTGCCGGGCCCAGGTGCGTAGTGGAGCAGTCATGGCCCCTGTGCGGGACGTCCATTATGTGCTGTGAGTTACCATGACTCATGGTGCCAGGTCCACCACACAACTAAGCCGGAGTGTCATCTTCAAGTGGCGTGTCCCCATCAGATTGGAGACTTTGTGTTTGCCTGAAGAAGGGGCCGCCTGGTCCCGAAACGTCGCTTTGCTTATGTGACTTCATATTCAGTCTATAAGGAGATGGACTCTACAACGGAGGGCGAGGGACTTCATGGTATATTTCAGTTTGGAGACTGTTAGGGCTGCAACAACTAATCGACATAATCGATGATTGAAAAAGTTGTCAACTTTTTCAATCATCGATTAATCGGCTTCCGATTGTTTGGCCCTGTTCACGGCTCCACACGCGCGGCGCATCCATTTTAATTTTTTTTTTTTTTACCGATTAATCGAACGTAATAATCGGCTAACTAATCGATTTTGAAAATAATCGTTAGCTGCGGCTCTAGAGACTGTCACGGTGGAGGGACCAGCTTAGGTCGTCTTAGACTATCACCTTCCTTTCATCATTTCCATCATCTTCATCATCTTCATCATCATCATCCTCATTTCCGCTGAGCTGCCTTCCTGGTCACCTACCTGTGTGATGCATAAACCCGGCTAACAAGCCTGGAATCAGTCCGGATCTTCCACGCCCGTTGTCTATGACGGGGAACAGACCGTGCAATGCTTGTACTGTGCAATCAGCCGGCCACAACTGACCGGACCCTCCAAGACACGGAAGACCGGGGGCCCCATAATCTGTGATCTCAGCCACACGCTTCCCATCACATTCCCGAGACCTTCCTCCTCTCTTCTCCTAAAGGAGTGTGCCCCCCTCCGGGATTCCCACGATGTGTCCTCTTCACCCCCCGGTGTGTCCCCCTAACCCCCCGGTGTGTGTCCCCTCGAGTCATTTTGGTGTCACCCCTCCAATGGTGTCACCCGGGTGCGGGCCGCACCCCCCCTTGTGACGCCACTGATCCTAGTAAGATACAATGATGGTGTCACTGGCCGTGATGATGATTATTTCGGCCTCGTCACTCTCCTACCGTTACATCCTATGATTCAGTGGCGGGGTTTCTGGCCCCTGAATATGGTGAAATGGCCGTCAGGGAGCCCGGTAGATCCGCAGCTGGGAGGTATGGGGGAGGACGAGGCTCCGGGAAAGATTTGTTGTTATTTATAATCAGACGAGGAAAGTATCATTGTGCGGCGCGGCAGCTTCTGACATAATGTGAAGATTACCCCCATTGTCTCCCGCAGACGCCTGTCAGCCGCGTCTCCGCAAAGTCCTCAGATTGGCGTTTCCGGGAAATGTCGGATTTTTGGGGATTTCTGCAGCTTCAGGTGCGGGAAACGTTGCGACATTTACACCGGAAAACGCACAGCGGAGCGCAATCGTGTCACCTGAGGCTCATCGGAGGCGTTCACTTCACATCCCCAATCAGGAACAATGCAAGGCCCAGCACCGCAGAAGAGGAGAACTACAAGTCCCAGCACCATGGGGGAGAGGAGAACTACAAGTCCCAGCACCATGGGGGAGAGGAGACTACAAGTCCCAGCACTCTGGGGGAGAGGAGACTACAAGTCCCCCAGCTCTCGGGGGGAGAGGAGACTACAAGTCCCAGCACTCTGGGGGAGAGGAGACTACAAGTCCCAGCACTCTGGGGGAGGGATTTCATTTGCCCTTCCTCAGTACTCAGGTAACATTGGCAGATAGACATGAGGGCCCTGACCGGTCCGCAGCGGTCACATCTCAGATACGGCTCTGTGCAAGGTCCGGGTTGAGGAGATGGAGGGACCTGGGGTACAGGGG
>NW_017307277.1:433667-434088 GCF_000935625.1 Nanorana parkeri | reverse complement strand
GGATTCCATATTCAATAATCAGCCCCCGGTTCCGGTACATTTGGGGTGCGGAGGATTCGGGATCCATCTGAACAAACTTTTCCAGGAGATTCCACACAAGTCCTTCCCAGAACGAATGCTGCTGTTCATGTCCCCAGACGAGTTGTGATTCACCTGCGTTTGTCAGGCCTTTGCTCAGACACCACCCACACGGTGTGCACAGCATGTGAGGGGGTGCAGCAAGCAGGTCCTTGTGTTTCATCATCATCATCCGCACGTACACAACGTACCAGAGAGCCGAGTGATCACCTCCTACAGCTACACCGAGGACAATGTCAGACAACGCATTCTACCCGTGACTACAGCTCTCCGCAACCAACTCAGCGGGGCCTCTGCACACTACTCACGTCACGTCACAGGGGGAGGGGCAAAGCTTCTATAA
>NW_017307277.1:433081-433649 GCF_000935625.1 Nanorana parkeri | reverse complement strand
GCAGATGTGCCGAGATCCCACCAACAGAGTCCCCAAAACATAAGAGGGAACCTCCCTGCAGGTCCTCGGGTACGGCTTCCCCTCCGGCCAGGAGAACAGAGAGCAGCACAGCAGTGACATCACCAAATCTGAGACAGCAGTGCCTGAGATCTCACACTGCAGATATACAGGATACAGGACAGGAGGGCCCAGGCACAGGGAGTGCACTGATATCTGGAGGGCCCAGGCACAGGGAGTGCACTGATATCTGGAGGGCCCAGGCACAGGGAGTGCACTGATATCTGGAGGGCCCAGGCACAGGGAGTGCACTGATATCTGGAGGGCCCAGGCACAGGGAGTGCACTTATATCTGGAGGGCCCAGGCACAGGGAGTGCACTAATATCGGGAGGGCTCAGGCACAGGGAGTGCACTGATATCAGGAGGGCGCAGGTACAGGGAGTGCACTGATATCAGGAGGGCTCAGGTACAGGGAGTGCACTGATATCGGGAGGGCTCAGACACAGGGAGTGCACTGATATCGGGAGGGCTCAGGCACAGGGCGCGCACTGCAATCCGGCGGGCTCAGCC
>NW_017307277.1:430670-432952 GCF_000935625.1 Nanorana parkeri | reverse complement strand
CAGGCACAGGGAGTGCACTGATATCGGGAGTTCCCAGGCACAGGGAGTGCACTGATATCGGGAGTTCCCAGGCACAGGGAGTGCACTGATATCGAGAGGGCTCAGGCACAGGGAGTGCACTGATATCGGGAGTTCCCAGGCACAGGGAGTGCACTGATATCGGGAGTTCCCAGGCACAGGGAGTGCACTGATATCGGGAGGGCCTGGGCTCAATCACTCATTGAGTTTCGGTCTCCAACATTAACCAAATGGTGATATATCGGTTAGGGGTTGGTTGACCTCGGGGAGGGCAGGTTGTGGGAGGAGGGGTGGTCTGGGGGATGCAGGTTGTGGGAGGAGGGGTGGTCTGGTTATTTACACTGTTCTGCTATTCTAGTGACAAATGAATCACAAAGCTATTTCCGCACTCGTGTCGCCGTTTCTGCAGATGGAACCGAGCAGGCGAGAAAATTGTGGTCACAGACGCGGGTCGGGGGCCAACCACGTACAATGCTGATGATCTGTAACGCTTGGCAAGTACATCTTACCATTGTGACATCATGATGACATCACAGCTGATAATCTCCTGAAGGGCAACACAGAGGAGGCGATGGAAGTCACATATATACACTATATATTGCCAAAAGTATTAGGGCCCCTCCCCCTCCAAATCATAGGTGAGAGAACGGGTCGCTCTCAGGAGCTCGGTGACTACAAGCGCGGTGCCGTGATAGGTTGTCACCTGCGCAATAAGTCCGTCCGTGACATTTCCCGGCTACTAAATATTCCGCCGCGGTCACCTGTTACTGGGATGAAAACAAAGTGGAAGCAACCGGGAACAACAGCAACAGCCAGGAAGTGGTCGGCCACGTCACATGACAGAGCGGGGGCAGGGCATGCTGAAGCGCACAGTGCGCAGAAGGCGCCGACTGTCTGCAGAGCCAATAGCTACAGACCTCCAAACTCCATGCGGCCGTCAGATTGGCACAACAACAGTGCGTAGAGAGCTTCATGGAATGGGGGCGGAGCAGCTGCATCCAAGCCGCACATCACCAAGTGCAATGCAAAGCGTGGGATGCCGTGGTGTAAAGCGCGCCGCCACTGGACTCTAGAGAAGAGGAGGCGTGGTCTCTGGAGGGACCAATCACGCTTCTCTGTCTGGCAATCTGAAGGGCGTGTCTGGGTTTGGCGGTTGCCAGGGGAACGGTACTTCGGGGGTTGGGCTCCACCCCTTAGTTCCAGTGAAGGGAACTCTTAAGGCATCAGCACACCAAGACATTTTGGACAATTTCATGCTCCCAACTTTGTGGGAGGAGTTTGGGGACGGCCCCTTCCTGTTCCAACATGACTGCGCACCAGTGCACAAAGCAAGGTCCATAAAGACACGGATGGGGGAGGGGGGGAGGAGGAACGTGACTGGCCGCACAGAGTCCTGACCTCAACCCCATAGAACACCTTTGGGATGAATTAGAGGCGGAGACTGCGAGCCCCTCCCCCAACATCAGTACCTGACCTCACAGATGGTCCAGCATTCCCATAGACACACCCCTAAACCTTGTGGACGCCTTCCCAGAAGAGGCGGAGCTGTTATAGCGGCAAAGGGCGGAGCCAACGCAATACTGAACCCTCCAGCCTAAAGGTGGCCATACACTCTACAACCATCGCAAGTATTAAAAAAACGTACGATCTGCCCATCTTGGACAGGCAGATCGCACTCTCGATCATCGCAAGCCCGCCCCCCTGAGGGGCGGGCTTCCGATGACCGCAATGCTGAACGGGCAGTGTGCGCGTGTGCACACCGGCCCGTTCGGCATGAAACTTCCGAGCACCGTTCTAACCAGCCGAGAATCGTACGATTCCCGGCTGGTTTTCGAACATGCTGGTTCGACAGAAGACGTGCGACCGCACAGTAGAAACGGTCGCACGTCTCCGTTCACACTGCTCGATTCTCGTACGATAATCGTGCAGTGTATGGGCACCTTAAGACTGGGATACCATTAGAGGGCGGAGCCAACCCAATACTGAACCCTACGGACTAAGACTGGGGGCCATTAGAGTTCATGTGCGGGTAAAGGCGTCCCAATACTTCTGGTGATATAGTGTGTATATATATTACTTCCGTGAACAAAGTTCCTTCCCGCCCTAAAATCCCAAATGTCCGAAACTGGAGCTGACCGAGGCCATTTACCAAATATCTGACACCTGCAAACACATCATCAGCGCCGGGGAGCTGGTATACGGTTGGGTGCAGGGTGGCACCGTGTATGAGTATAATAGAGCCGGTATAAAGGGGGTGCAGTAGA
>NW_017307277.1:430266-430619 GCF_000935625.1 Nanorana parkeri | reverse complement strand
TAAGGATGGATCAGCACCGTCCTCTGGTGAAGGAGGTCCGGCATATATTAATGTATAGCAGTGTATGAGGGGTACAGTATATAGGGGTAAGGTACATCAGTATATGGGGGTACAGTATACAGGATAGTATAGAAGTATGAAATGGTTGTTACTCTCCACGGTCAGTGGTGCTGAAATGCAATCTATAGGGGTACAGTATACATAGTGTATGGGGGTACAGTATACATAGTGTATGGGGGTACAGTATACATAGTGTATAGGGGTACATTATGCAGGGGGTATAGCGTATAGGGGTACAGTATACAGGGGGTATAGGGGTACAGTATACAGGGGGTATAGGGGTACAGTATACA
>NW_017307277.1:428947-430173 GCF_000935625.1 Nanorana parkeri | reverse complement strand
CATCGCTTTGTGCGCCCCTCCCCGGGCTCAAGGTGAGACCGACCGGCGCTGCCTGCCCTGCTAACTACCCCAATACTGCTGCCTGCCCTGCTAACTACCCTGCTGCTGCCTGCCCCACTGTCTCCCCCGGCAGTTCTGCCTCAAGGTGCCCCATATCCCCCTGTCTATCCCCCCTGATCTCCCTGTATCCTTCCTCTGCACCCCAATACCCCTTCCCTGTCTGCCCTCTAATGCCCCAGTACCCCTTTCCCTGTCTGCCCTCCTGTACCCCCTTTCCCTGTCTGCGCTCTAATACCCCAGTACCCACCTTCCCCGTCTGCCCTCCAGTACCCACCTTCCCTGTCTGCCCTTTAATACCCCAGTACCCCCTTTTCCTGTCTGCCCTCCAGTACCCCCCTTTTCCTGTCTGCCCTCCAGTGCCCACCTTCCCTGTCTGCCCTCTAATACCCCAGTACCCCTTCCCTGTCTGCATTCTAGTACCCTCACCTCCTGTCTGCCCTCTAATACCCCAGCATTGCTGCCGGCAGAGGTGGAATATTGGTCATTAGAGGGGGCAAAAATATTTTGTGATTGGTGATTGGATGGGGCAGTAGGATCATCTCCCCTCGTTGGATGGGGCAGTAGGATCATCTCCCCTCGTTGGATGGGGCAGTAGGATCATCTCCCCTCGTTGGATGGGGGCAGCAGGATTATGTATTTGCCCCCTGGATGTAGATGATCTCGGTATAGGTTTCCCGGTGACCTATGGACGTCGGGAAGCCTTGTGGGACGTAGTTGGCGGTGTTTGGCACTTCCTGACCCGCAGCAGCCGTTCGCGGCACCGCAGTGGAATCTTGGCATCCCGGTTGTAAGCAGGCAGGCGGCACAGTGCTTCATCTTGTCACATCTCATTAGTGTGAGTCAAGTGTCACAAGCGGTGTGAAGGTGCAGGAGGGAGATGACGCTTGCAGCGCGGAGGCTCCGGATGATGTCATCTGTAGATCGGTGCTGGTGACGGGCAGCTTGTCCCGGGTGGTTTTGGGTGGAGTTCTGGAAGGACAGATGGATGTTGTAGTTTGATGAGTCGGTTCATTAGAGGGACGGGGGGGGGGGGGGGGGGCGGCGCACACCCGCAGATCCTGCAAGCGATCAGGCGTCTCTAGAGACGCCTGACCGCTTGTATGTAAACAGCCATCGCTGGCTGTTTACATGCTGACAGTTTTCCCTCTCGTGTGCGGCGCTCAGGG
>NW_017307277.1:428622-428918 GCF_000935625.1 Nanorana parkeri | reverse complement strand
GTTGTGTCAAAGAAAGTTGTCATGCCTGGCCCTGCCGAGGAGACTTCACCCGGGAACCTGCTGGAGGCTTAACGCTTCCTCTGCCGGCCGGCATCGTGTAGCAGTCGCCTCCGGCATGGAAGGGGCTCCGTCATCTTCTGCTCCCGTGGAAAGGCCGCTGATTGGTGACGGCTTGAAGTTTCCACCAGTAATTGCAGAAATGAGCCTTGATCTTTCATGAGCGTGGGATCCCCCCAACCCCCACCCCCCCAGTCCTCTGGGCACAGAGATTGTAGTCCGCAGGAAGAGAATACAAT
>NW_017307277.1:426898-428585 GCF_000935625.1 Nanorana parkeri | reverse complement strand
CCCCCCGCTCCCCCAACCCCTCTACATGTACCGGATTGGACGAGCTCCATTTATAATCTGTGGCCAATTCAATTAGTTCTTGTCTGGGTAGAAAACAGAAACGATTCCCTCATGGCTAGAGTTGCACTGACCTGCTCAGCACAGTGCATTGTGGGATGGTGGGTGCCATGGTGTCCTGTGTATGCTGAGCAGTGCATTGTGGGATGGTGGGTGCCATGGTGTCCTGTGTATGCTGAGCAGTGCATTGTGGGATGGTGGGTGCCATGGTGTCCTGTGTATGCTGAGCAGTGCATTGTGGGATGGTGGGTGCCATGGTGTCCTGTGTATGCTGAGCAGTGCATTGTGGGATATTGCAGGTGACATGGTGTCCTGTGTATGCTGAGCAGTGCATTGTGGGATGGTGGGTGCCATGGTGTCCTGTGTATGCTGAGCAGTGCATTGTGGGATGGTGGGTGCCATGGTGTCCTGTGTATGCTGAGCAGTGCATTGTGGGATGGTGGGTGCCATGGTGTCCTGTGTATGCTGAGCAGTGCATTGTGGGATATTGCAGGTGACATGGTGTCCTCTGTATTGGGGCTCCACCCATCTCAACCCAAAGAATCTCCTGAATGGAACCCTGCCAAGCTGGATGGTACTCCCTACCACTCACCCCCAGTAATCTACTAGCTGGGCATATCTAGGATGGGACCTTACAGGTTCAGGGATCTGCTAGCTGGGGCTCTGCACCTCTCATGTCTGGGAATCTCTTGGGTGGGATTCCGTACCTCTCAAACTGGATGGTACTCGCCACCACTCAGTCCCAGGAATCATCTATCTGGGACTCGGAACCTTCCTGGCCTGGGAATCTCTTGGGTGGGACTTTGCATTTCCAGGCTGGGAACATCATAGTTGGGTGGTTTCTACACCTCCCAGGCCTGAGAACTTCCTAGCTAGGACTCTGCACCTCATGAGCTTAGGAATCCCCTGGGTGGGACCTATCGAGGCAATTATCAAGCAGGAAGGGACTCCACACCTAAGCCTGGGAATCTCCTGGATGGAACTCCTCGCTTCCTGGATGGGACTCCACTGACGCTCACTCCAGTCAGTCCTGGGACTCTCCTAGCTGGGGCACTTTACCTCCTAAGCCTAGGAATCTCCTGGATAAGAATCTGCAACTCCAGTCCTGGGAATCTTCTTGCTGGGACTCCACACCTCCCATGCCCGAGAATCTCCAGTATGAGACTTTGCACCTGTCAAGCTGGATGGGACTTCCTACCACTCTCCTTGCTTTTACTCTGCACCTTCCTAGCCTAGGAATCTTCTGCAGAAGACTCAACAAGTCCCAGGCCTGAGAATCTCCTAGCTGGGACTCGGCATCTCCCAGGCCTGGAATGTTCTGGATAGGACTCTGTTCCTCTCTGTAGTTCAGGGTTCTGTGACGGTCTCCATGATGGTTCAGTCCTTGTAGCCACTTCCTGCTCAGGTTCCTGATGGACTTTCTGCAGTTTCTTGTGACGGATGGAACCCTCAGTGTGTCCTCTTCTTCCTCTGTCTGGGGTCTTCTGCTGGTTACACAACATTCCTTCCCCTCATTCTGCCGCGTCTTCCCCAACTTATTATACCGATCTGTCTGTGTGTATGTGTTCAGTACATGATGTCATGGTTTATAGCGCAAGGCGCTTCCCTTTCATGACCCCCCTACGCCCCC
>NW_017307277.1:424072-426525 GCF_000935625.1 Nanorana parkeri | reverse complement strand
CGCTCTCCTTCCCGCCGACCCCCTGCGCTCTCCTTCCCGCCGACCCCCCCTGCGCTCTCCTTCCACTTTCTAGGCTTCTCAGCAGTCCGTCCTCTGCTCCTCCCCCCCGAACCTCTTTGTAATCCGCAGTGTTTGAAGTTCTCCCCACGGAGGGAAGTGTTCATTTCATCTTCTGTAGAGTCGTGGTTCTCGGGCTCCGCTCTGTGTGCAGGAGGCCACATCCCTAATCCCTCCACCTTGTGTCACCTCCGTCTCTGTTTTGCGTCATTAGACATCGCACCGTTCTCTTGCGGCCGTCCTGTGCACCGGAGACACTTCCTTGTTCTGTGGATCTTCTCTGATCAGAACCGCTATTTCCTGTCTCCTGGTTTTAAAGGAAATTTCCAGCTTCAACTTTTATTTTATTTTTTGGATGTTGGGGAAGAATTGGAACATTTTTGGGTGTTTTTATAGCTCTCGGTGTCCCCACTGGTGGGATTTTCCTGTACTTCTCGTCTCCTTCTCCCAAGTTAGTTGGTGGGAGCGGAGACTGCCCATGTATTGGTGGGAGCGGAGACTGCCCATGTATTGGTGGGAGCGGAGACTGCCCATGTATTGGTGGGAGCGGAGACTGCACATGTATTGGTGGGAGCGGAGACGTGGGAGCAGAGACAGTCTGAAGCCTGTGCATTGGTGGGAGCGGAGACTGCCCATGTATTGGTGGGAGCGGAGACTGCACATGTATTGGTGGGAGCGGAGACGTGGGAGCAGAGACAGTCTGAAGCCTGTGCATTGGTGGGAGCGGAGACTGCCCATGTATTGGTGGGAGCGGAGACTGCACATGTATTGGTGGGAGCGGAGACGTGGGAGCAGAGACAGTCTGAAGCCTGTGCATTGGTGGGAGCGGAGACTGCCCATGTATTGGTGGGAGCGGAGACTGCACATGTATTGGTGGGAGCGGAGACGTGGGAGCAGAGACAGTCTGAAGCCTGTGCATTGGTGGGAGCGGAGACTGCCCATGTATTGGTGGGAGCGGAGACTGCACATGTATTGGTGGGAGCGGAGACGTGGGAGCAGAGACAGTCTGAAGCCTGTGCATTGGTGGGAGCGGAGACTGCCCATGTATTGGTGGGAGCGGAGACGGCCCATGTATTGGTGGGAGCGGAGACGGCCCACAGCAGAGAGGTGAGAGTGGAGAGGAAACCTGCCCGGCATAACTTTCATATTGCTGCATTTAAAGACCAAGTTCTATGTAACTCTGAGGAATAGTTAGGGATTTTTTTTTTCTAACTTCCTGCTAGGACAGGAAATAAGAATCTCGGTGGGGGTCACAGATGAAAATGAAAGCACAATTTGGGTGAGGAATGGTTGGAAAGTTGTATTGCCTGTCCTGGTGACACCCGCTCCCTTTGTATATATTTTTGTACAGGAGTCACAGAGACAGGAAGTGACAATGAGGTCGGGAGGAAACCTTTATGTCGCCAGTCTTTGTGTTGGGACGCGTGGTCCATGTAACTCTTCCAGGGAATGTCGTGTGTGTGCGCCGGTACATGGGACCCTCTCACGCGTTACACTTTTGTTTCCATCCGAATCTTCCAAACAGATAAAAGTTATTTTTGGAATTTTGGAATTTTTTTTTATTTTTGCAACTTTCCACTTAAAATTCTGATCAAGTTTTCATAGTAAACAGGTTTGGCTCGCGTGAAGGAGTGTTTGTTGCCAAGTGGCAGCTCTAGCTCACACAGCGGCCCACGCGGACGCCCACTCGCGCGTGTGTATTGATAAGAAACATCTTGTAACTTTATGCTAGCGGGGTATCGCTTTGCACGGCGGGGCCAGGAACGCCGCCAGAAGGGATCCCTCTCATCAAATCCTTGTTTTGACAATTCTGGGATTTTTTTTTTCGGGATGTATGCTAATGAACCAAAGAAAAGCCTAATTGTCTTCTGAACCGGCTCCCGCCTCTCCCGGCGCGTGGAGGGAGGTTGCAGGTAATGAGGATCTTTGAGACGCTAGAAAGGCCTCCTAGTTAGTGTGCCAATTGTCTGGTTATGGGCTGGTAGGTGGGCGACGTCATTGGGGGTCAGCCGTGTGCCAAGGGCAGAGAAAGCCAATTTGGGATGCCAAGAGAATGAATGAAGAGCTAGCAGGGCTGATCTAATCGCACACTATGCCCCCTGCACTAGGGCCCGCCGCTGTGCTCTGTATCCAGCTGCATTGTATGTCATTGCTATCATGTAAGAGTCCATGGACCCATCGCACTCCTGACCGCTTGCTCCGAAGGAAACAAGATGGGTGCTGCGGTGGTCAACGGATGGCGGCCGTTACATGCACAAGTTGAAACGGGGACACCGGCAACGTCTATTGACGTGGTGCAGCATCTCGCACTAATGCAACGAACGTTTCGGGGTCACGCAGGATCCCCTTCCTCAGGCAGAGACATGTCTCTACACTGAGGGAGGTGCGTGACCCCG
>NW_017307277.1:422370-423985 GCF_000935625.1 Nanorana parkeri | reverse complement strand
GGGGGTGACGAGCCCTGCGTGTATGAAGGCAAAGCTTTTGTAGAGAAGATTATGCTGAATCCATGTGATGTGTCATGTCACACGTAGAAGGTGGCGGAGAGATGTGATCACAGCTGTATGTAGGCCATGTCATATATTAGCAGGCGCCTGGAGTGTGAGCAGTGTGTGTGCAGACAGCTCCCATACGTGTGCCAGGTACTCAGGCACCATAGACAGCTCCCATACGTGTGTCAGGTACTTCAGGACCACAGACAGCTCCCATACATGTGTCAGGTACTCGGGCACCACAGTTGTCAGTACCCGTCACTCGGGGTCACCAGCGTCTCCTCCATCGCTGACTTTCTCCGGTGTGTCAGAAATATCCACTGATATCACTCCCCAGAGTTGGTGATGTCACCGGCAGCCAATGGGATTGCTGGCAGAGAACGCTCACTGCAGTCCGTGTAACCCCTTCCCTGCCGGAGAGAATCCCATCGATGTGCAGCCATCCTTCTCATTACAGAGCCCCCTTCCCCCATCCCGTGTTCCTGCGTGACCGGTGACATCACCCAGGAAACGTGACCCAGCAACAGAATCCGCGAGACTCGTTACCTCCCGCAGAGCATTGCAAGGAAGAGGCAGCTGCAGAGCATCTCCCCCATCCATGTATCAGGAGCGTTAGTATGAAGATGCAATGCAGATCATTTGTTGTGTGCCCCCACCGCCCCCCCCGGGGGCCCCCATCCTGCGGCAGATTTTTCCGCTCCTTTCACTGAACACTTAGGAAGTGATCAGCGGCAGGTTTCATAATTCCGGAATATTCTCTTTAACTCTCCAATTTCCAAAGATTTTCCATGTTTTAGGTTACTCCGCGTCATCCGCTATTGGTGGAGGAAAAGCTGGAGGCGGGGCTCTGCTGAAGGCTACGTTAGATTGTTATGTAGATTTGTAATGTATAGCGGAGCTCCTCACAGTGCTGGTAGGGGTAAATATAATGAACAATTTATGTATAGCAGAGCTCCTCTCGGTGTCCATAGGGTAAATATTTTTCCCTTTTTCGTAGCTTACATCTGTCCCCTGTTGGGACCCCTTATTATCTCCCTAGGAGGACCTATATTTGTCATTTGGGGGGTGGCCAGGTCTACCCCCCCCCCTTTTTTTTTCCGATATTTGTCATTTGGGGGGTGCCCAGGCTTCCCCCCCCCCCCTGCAAGGGCCTGTGTGTGTCCCCTGTGAGGGTTCATGTCTGTCACCTGTGAGGTACCACATGGCTTCTCGGCCTTTTGGCTAAGATCAAGTGTAGTATCTGTACAGGCTTTCTGATTGGATACGAAGCTTGGTCTGGCTGGAGGGTTGGGGGGCGGCAGAGCCCGTGGTGTTGTGCCCCCTAGGGGGTGGCGTACCAGGGGTGCTCAGAAGGTCACTTGGGGATGTGACCCCACATGACTCACTGTGCACACATGGACACACACCACATTGCATTTTCTGCACAACGCCTCCAGGTCAGGCCTTACGGCTAGTCCGGGGCAATATTTTTGCACTCCGGCCCCTAGGGCCTGTCAGCGCGGTGCGCTGGCACTTTAGTATCGTTTATTGCGCTCTATGCACGATTGGCTTTTTTTGATTGAAATTTACC
>NW_017307277.1:421367-422284 GCF_000935625.1 Nanorana parkeri | reverse complement strand
GTCCCTCCTTTTATTGAAGGACCAAGCACCCTTGTGCACGTTCTTTTGTGTGCTGTGATTTCGCGGTTCACTTTTTTTGTTCACAGGGGGAAGTTGTTTTTCGGTGCACGTTCCACGGGCTTAAAAACCTGTGAGGTACCACATGGCTTCTCGGCCTCTTGGCTAAGATCAAGTGTAGTATCTGTTCTCATCAGTTGCTGGAGGTGAAAGGATGCTGCCGTCCATGGAAAGGGGCGGATGCGTCCTAGCACCCTCTGGCGTAAAGGTGGGTGTTGGAGGAGGTTCGCTCCCTGCCGGATGTGTCAGGCCTGGTGGATCCGGGTTGACCCCCGTGGGGGAAGGACCTCCTGAAGATGTCACCTTCTGATGTGAGCGGAGAATCGCTTGGTCTGGCCGGAGGGTTCGGGCCCGTGGTGCTGTGCCCCCTGGGGGTGGCGTCCCAGGGGTGCCAGAGAATCGCACTGGGTGTGGGAACCCGACACTGATTCACTGACACAAGGTCACGGCACTCCATGCATTTTCTGCACAACGCCTCTTGGGCCGGCCTTATGGCTAGTCCGGGGCAATATTTTTGCACTCCGGCCCCTAGGGCCTGTCAGCGTGGTGCGCTGGCACTTTAGATTTATTTATTGCACTCTATGCACGATTGGCACGTTTTTTTATTTTTACATTTTGACCCACAGATGCAGCGGGTGCAGGTTCCTTCGGGGGCCATTCCTGATGTAGGGAGGAGATTCTGTGCCCTTATACAGGGTTCTCTGTCTCCTCCCACCCTGGGGGTTTCTCTTCGGGAGATCCCCCACCTAGTACTGTGTGGGACCTTTTCCGGCAGGTCCCCAAAGGATCGGGGTCCACCGGCCTTCGGGTTGGTGGACCAACAGTCTCAACCCCTGTCAGGAGCCTTGCTCCCCGGGGGG
>NW_017307277.1:417452-420623 GCF_000935625.1 Nanorana parkeri | reverse complement strand
GCAGGGCCCAGTGCCTTCTGATTTGAACGTGACTACCATGCAACACTAAACAAAAGTTTGGGCCGTACATGATCTTTAAGATGCCTCTACAGACCAATGTATAGGATCAGTAGGGACCAGCTTCAGGCTCTGGCCAACCACAAATCCAAGCTGTTCACAGTTTGCCAAACAGGCGAACAATTGGGCCAGTTGGCCATTTGATGGGCCACACAACCTCATTGGTCTACCGTCTGTGTCCTAGCAACCAATGATCCCGTGCAGGTCGTATAACGCCACTAGGTGCTAGCACACGGGTGTTCATTTTATTTGGACGTTCCCAAATCCACGATTTACGGCTGGGTTTGGCTCATCAATAACGGTCCGGGTGTAGCAGGTAGAGCAGATCTTTCATTTCCTATGTTAAGTGCACACCTACCTGACTGATGAACCAAGGTCAGGGCCAGATTAACGTAGAGGCTACTGGAGCACCAGCTTCAGGACCACCACTGACAATAGGCCTGCCTGGCCTGGGTCGCCTTGGTATGCCGATGGCAAACTGGGCCTGCCGGGCTGAACACAATCAGGGAGAGGTCCCGGCGGCTCTCTAATCAGGCGTTATTAAGTGGCCACTCGCTGGAGCTCTTGAGGAGCGAGCGGACGTATAATTAGAGAGCCGCCTCTGCATTTCCCATCTGACCGACCGACAGTACCAGGCCCATGATGCTCTTAATCCGACCTTGCCCAAGGTATTGGATGGCTAGGAAAATGTGTAGATGGCCTCACATGTTACAATCTGGTTGCAGAATTCCCCTTTAGATCCTTCAACAACAGTGTAGTCTGAGGACCTGACTGGCCTTGCACTGGTTGAAGGAACTTCTAGGCAAGCACTGACATTAGATAGATCTTACCCAAGACAGATCATAAAGCAATTGTACAATCTGATTGTAGAGTGTGTGTCCAGCAGTTTCTGCACAACGCCTCTTGGACAGGCCTTATGGCTAGCCCGGGGCAATATTTTTTTGCACTCCGACCCCTAAGGCCTGTCAGCGTGGTGCACTGGCACTTTAGATTTATTTATTGCACTATATGCACGATTGGCACTTTTTGATTGAAATTTGACCCACAGAGACGGAGGGTGCGGGTACCTTCGGGGCCCTTTCCTGATGTTGGGGAGGAGATTCTGTAACCCCTATGGGACCCTCTGTCTTCTCCCACTTGTGGGGGGTCTCTCTTCGGGAGAGCCCCCCCACCTAGTACTTGTGGGACTTGTTTCGGCAGGTCCCGGAGGATCGGGGTCCGCCTGCTTTCGGGTAGGTGGACCAAAGTATTCCTAGCCCCTGTCAGGAGCCTTGTGCCCCAGAGGGTTGGGAAATTGTGACCCCTTCTTTATTGAAGGACCCAGCACCCGCTGTGCACGTTTTTGTCTTGTGATTTCACGATTCACTTTTTTTGTTCGCAGGGGAAGTCGTTTTCGAGCGCACTCCATGTGAGGTACCATAGCTACCCCGTGAGTGCCCCTGCTGGGTCCTGTGGCTAACCCCTGTGAGGACCTGTCTTCCCCATGTGAGGGCCCGTGCCTTTCTCTTGAATTGGCCTGTATTTGTCCTTTTGGGGGGTGCCCAGGTCTATCCCCCTACAAGGGCCTGTGTGTGCCCCCCCCCGGATTTGTTCATGTCTGTCGCCTGTGAGGTACCATAGCTACCCTGTGAGTGCCCCCCTGCTGGGTCCTGTGGCTATCCCCTGTGAGGGTTTGTGTCCCTGTGAGGACCTGTCTTTCCCATGTGGGGACCCCTATTGTCCCATTGCAGGGGCCTGTGCCTTTTCTCTTGAATTGGCCTGTGAGAATCCATCTCTGACCCCAACGAGGGCTCCTGCGGAGGGGAATTGTATATCTGTTCAGGGTTAGTAATATTTGTGTCTTGTGGGCCCCTCAGTGACAATGGGTGGGGGAGGGGTAAGTTTGGAAGTCCTCCTTGGCGTGTGTATGTGTTGGGGCTTCTTGTATGTTGATTTTATGCTCTTTTGAAAGTCTGAACTGCCCTCGGAACGCTCTTAATCTATAGAATTCATGAATCTGCAAATGTCTTGTGTTGCAGGAGCCGGGGGCTCGCGGGAGGAGCCACAGTTTGTGACCGCACGTGCTGGAGAGAGTGTCGTCCTAAGGTGCAACGTGATCCACCCGCTCACCTCGCATCCTCCGCCATATGTTGTAGAGTGGTTTAAGTTTGGCGTTCCCATTCCCATCTTCATCAAGTTTGGCTTCTATCCTCCTCATGTGGACCCAGAATATGCAGGTAACTGTTTGCTTGAACGATACAATGCTACAAAATCTAATGAGGATACAACGCTATGATCTCTTATAGGGATACAACGCTATGATCTCTTATAGGGATACAACGCTATGATCTCTTATAGGGATACAACGCTATGATCTCTTATAGGGATACAACGCTATGATCTCTTATAGGGATACAACGCTATGATCTCTTATAGGGATACAATGCTATGATATCTTACAGAGATACAATGCTAGGATATCTTACAGAGATACAATGCTAGGATATCTTGTAGGGATACAATGCTAGGATATCTTATAGAGATACAATGCTAGGGTATCTTACAGGGATACAATGCTAGGATATCTTATAGGGATACAATGCTAGGATATCTTACAGGGATACAATGCTAGGATATCTTATAGGGATACAATGCTATAATATTCTATAGGGATATAGGCTGGTAATATGGAGGTCCTGTGTCTGGCGCTCTCCTAGAGGCTGGTAACTTGGAATCCCTTTCAGGAGGCTGTTCCTCCGGCCTCCACATATGGTAGACCACGGCGGCGTTCGTATATTGGCAGACTGTGACTAACCTGTGTGCTCTCTCTGCAGGCCGCGCCACCCTCCATGACAAGGCATCGCTGCGCATTGACCAGGCTCGCTCCCAAGATCAGGGCTGGTACGAGTGCAAAGTGCTGATGCTGGAGCAGCAATACGACACATTTCACAACGGCAGCTGGGTACATCTGACGGTGAACGGTGAGTCCCGTGTGCGGGCAGCGCCACGTTCCTGCGTCCTCCATGCTGGACAACGCATGACTGTTTTCAGGACACGCTGCACCTTGTGGTCCCACAACTGCTGTGTTTTAGTTTCTGCTTTAGGTCTCCGGTATATTTCACGTCCGGGATGTAG
>NW_017307277.1:415883-417100 GCF_000935625.1 Nanorana parkeri | reverse complement strand
GATATCTTACAGAGATACAATGCTAGGATATCTTGTAGGGATACAATGCTAGGATATCTTATAGAGATACAATGCTAGGGTATCTTACAGGGATACAATGCTAGGATATCTTATAGGGATACAATGCTAGGATATCTTACAGGGATACAATGCTAGGATATCTTATAGGGATACAATGCTATGATATCTTATAGGGATACAATGCTAGGATATCTTATAGGGATACAATGCTAGGATATCTTATAGGGATACAATGCTATAATATTCTATAGGGATATAGGCTGGTAATATGGAGGTCCTGTGTCTGGCGCTCTCCTAGAGGCTGGTAACTTGGAATCCCTTTCAGGAGGCTGTTCCTCCGGCCTCCACATATGGTAGACCACGGCGGCGTTCGTATATTGGCAGACTGTGACTAACCTGTGTGCTCTCTCTGCAGGCCGCGCCACCCTCCATGACAAGGCATCGCTGCGCATTGACCAGGCTCGCTCCCAAGATCAGGGCTGGTACGAGTGCAAAGTGCTGATGCTGGAGCAGCAATACGACACATTTCACAACGGCAGCTGGGTACATCTGACGGTGAACGGTGAGTCCCGTGTGCGGGCAGCGCCACGTTCCTGCGTCCTCCATGCTGGACAACGCATGACTGTTTTCAGGACACGCTGCACCTTGTGGTCCCACAACTGCTGTGTTTTAGTTTCTGCTTTAGGTCTCCGGTATATTTCACGTCCGGGATGTAGAATTTTCGGTATGACGGTACATTGCAGGTTGACCAGTTTGGACCCGCCTCTCCCCTCCCCCACACTGGCCCCGCCCTCACACTCGCCCCGCCCCCACACTCGCCCCCGTATAGAGCTCGTAAGGGGACGCACATGGGAAGAGTGAGAGACGTACACGGCCCGATGTGAGAGAAGAGTCCAGAACATGACACAGAGTTCTATGAAGCAATATATTCCCCCTGCAGGAGATCCGCAGGGGTGAGCGGGTCCAAACTGTTGCTGATGACCAGGCGGGACAATCTGCCCCCTCTGGGGTTATTATGGGCTGGCAATACTGCGCATGTGTCCTTCCATGAATAATAATATTGCAGTGACAGTGATCGGAAGGCTGATGGCGCCCCGCGTGTCGGATACCTAGAACTGCGCAGAGATGAGTGTAGTTGGTGCGGCATGTTTGACATTAGGGGGTGGGGGGCCATCTCAGCGGGGAGTCAGTACAGC
>NW_017307277.1:410420-415872 GCF_000935625.1 Nanorana parkeri | reverse complement strand
CTGATGCACCCGGGGCAGCCACCTCTTTTACCTACCCATCGGCCCGACCCAGCCCGGTCTACAGGGGCGCTCTGAGGTCCACCTGTGAGAATGTCTGGGGGCGGGGCATTCATCAATGTCCCCCCCCCAACTGTGTGCCGTGCTCACGCCCTCATCTTCCTTCTCTTAGTATCCTTGTTACTGACGCGTGTTTCAGCGTCTACATACATTGTGACGGAGCGCCTGCAGGTATAGACCCGGCTGTGCTTGGTGCTCCCTATTCTAGTCCAGGTATAGACCCGGCTGTGCTTGGTGCTCCCTATTCTAGTCCGGGTATAGACCCGGCTGTGTTTGGGACTCCCTATTCTAGTCCAGGTATAGACCCGGCTGTGTTTGATGCTCCCTATTCTAGTCCAGGTATAGACCCGGCTGTGTTTGGTGCTCCCTATTCTAGTCCAGGTATAGACCCGGCTGTGTTTGGTGCTCCCTATTCTAGTCCAGGTATAGACCCGGCTGTGTTTGGGACTCCCTATTCTAGTCCAGGTATAGACCCGGCTGTGTTTGGTGCTCCCTATTCTAGTCCAGGTATAGACCCGGCTGTTCTCCCTATTATAGTCCAGGTATAGACCCGGCTGTGTTTGGTGCTCCCTATTATAGTCCAGGTATAGACCCGGCTGTGTTTGGTGCTCCCTATTATAGTCCAGGTATAGACCCGGCTGTGTTTGGTGCTCCCTATTATAGTCCAGGTATAGACCCGGCTGTGTTTGGTGCTCCCTATTCTAGTCCAGGTATAGACCCGGCTGTGTTTGGTGCTCCCTATTCTAGTCCAGGTATAGACCCGGCTGTGTTTGGTGCTCCCTATTCTAGTCCAGGTATAGACCCGGCTGTGTTTGGTGCCTGGGATGAGACAATGTTGTCCCCGGTTCCATCTTTCTCATTTACTTCAGTACAACGATCCCTAATTATAGTAATTACACATTTCCGCTTCTTCTCACCAAAGTCTCTCCCTCTTCAGACATTCACAACTTTTATCTGCGGCTCCTTCTTGGGTTTGGTTGGAGTTTAAGCCGCTGATCTCTCTCCCGCGTGTTCTTTGTGTGTGCAGTCTCTGATCCCTACCTGGTATATTGTATATCTCTGATCCCTACCGGATATATTGTATATCTCTGATCCCTACCGGATATATTGTAGATCTCTGGTTGTCGCGTTGTAGATCTCTGGTTGTCGCGCTGTAGATCTCTGGTTGTCGCGTTGTAGATCTCTGGTTGTCGCGCTGTAGATCTCTGGTTGTCGCGTTGTAGATCTCTGGTTGTCGCGTTGTAGGTCTCTGGTTGTCGCGTTGTAGATCTCTGGTTGTCGCGTTGTAGATCTGATTGCACACAGTCATAATTCCCCCATTTCTTTATTTTCTAGCTCCTCCGTCCTTCACTGAGACCCCCCCGCAGTACCTGGAGGTGAAGGAAGGAAGTAGCGTCACTTTAACTTGCACTGCTTTTGGGAACCCAAAGCCAACTGTCACGTGGCTGCGAGAGGGCGAGTTCCTCGGGGGAACCCCAAAATATCAGGTGGGTAACTGAACTTCCTGTAATGTGGGGGGTTAGTCGGTACTTTGAGTGTGACTTGTAATGGAGACGGGCGTGTATTGTGGGAGAAGCAGTTCACAGTACGCGGCTTCTAGTACAAGGTAACGGCGTCTCATCTGCTCCGGGCTGCCATGTCCCCGGGGTGTGCCCTCGCTGCCTGGCCTCCAGGTGACAACATGGCCTGTTTTTGGGCAGCTGAGGTAATGTTTCTTCTGTCCCCAGGGCCGCCTTTCATTGTTTCCCCTCCTGAGAACATCACCGTTAACATTTCCCAGGATGCTCTGTTCACATGCCAGGCTGAAGCGTATCCAGGAAACCTCACCTATACCTGGAATAGTATATAGGGTGTGTGTGTGTGTATAGGGTGTGTGTGTGTGTGTGTGTATGGTATATAGGGTGTGTATGTGTGTGTGTGTATAGTATATAGGGTGTGTCTGTGTATAGTATATAGGGTGTGTGTGTGTGTATAGGGTGTGTGTGTGTATGGTATATAGGGTGTGTATGTGTGTGTGTATAGTATATAGGGTGTGTGTGTGTATGGTATATAGTGTGTGTGTGTGTATAGTATATAGTGTGTGTGTGTGTATAGTATATAGGATGTGTGTGTGTGTGTGTATAGTATATAGTGTATAGTATATAGTGTGTGTATAGTATATAGTGTGTGTGTGTGTGTATAGTATATAGGATGTGTGTGTGTGTGTGTATAGTGTATAGTGTATAGTATATAGTGTGTGTGTGTGTGTGTGTGTGTATATACAGGTTGTGGGATGTGTAAAAATCGGCTCCGCACTGTACACTTTATGATTTGGCGGTTGGCGTGGGAATTGTACGGTGTAGAAGCGCGGTATGGCGGCCTCCTCTGACCTCGCACGTCTTACATGCGTTATGTTTTCTCTCTGGTGACAGTGACCTGAAGCTGAGGGTCCGGATTCTCATCGATGGGACGCTCATTATATTCAGGGTCAAACCAGAGGATCTCTTGATAAATGGCCGGGGGCCCATGTACCGCTCTTGATAAATGGCCGGGGCCCATGTACCGCTCTTGATAAATGGCCGGGGGCCCATGTACCGCTCTTGATAAATGGCCGGGGGCCCACGTACCGCTCTTGATAAATGGCCGGGGCCCACGTACCGCTCTTGATAAATGGGAATATTAAAGTGACTCTTGAGAGTTCTGTTTCATCCATCACCTTTACAGATCCTGCACGAGTAATCAACATGCCACCCGTTATCTACGTTCCGGTCGGTATTCATGGTCAAATTCGCTGCCCTGTGGACGCTGTGCCGCCTGTCACCCATGTGAAGTGGAATAAAGATGGCCGACCCCTGAAGATGGACAAGGTTGGTGATGGGGATTGTGGTGGAGTTCCCCTTTCATCCCGCCCTTCTCCCCCACTGAGGGTCAGATGCCATTTGTGATCCAGTCGATGGGCGGGGGGGATTTGGTGGTTGGCCGGTGAAGGAGAGGCGGTCAGGTGGGCTGGTTTCTGCAGCAAACACGGAGCCAACGGGAGGTTTGGTCATCCAAAGAGCAAAGGGGGGAGGGGCTACTTTCTGTACATTCTATAATATGGTGTAAATGGTTCCTCCCATCTCATCCCTCTCTGTCACTGACCCATTGATGGCACTCAGAATACGGGGGTCCCCTAGGAGATTTAGGGGTTCCAAAGTGTCTCTGTAGTTTGGCTTTGCCCCAGTCTATGGGAGTACAAACACTGGGACCTGCCTAGCAATAGTGAGGACCTCAGCTGGAGGTTGTACCATCCGTGTCAGATGCACACATTGCAGATGCATGTGGGGTGGGAGGAGGAGGATGAACGTCCGTGTTCTCACCCCTGCAGATATTGCAGCTCTCACTTTACTCTTCAGTCCTAATGTTGGTACTCTCGTAGATCAGAGGGCACTGCTTGTATTACAATATTAGACCTGTCCTGAAGGTCTGAGTACTGGGATTGAGCGGGTGCCATGTTCTGGTTGCTCCACTTGCCTTTCTCTCTCTCTCTTCTTTTCAGCTGTCCAGTTGGAAGATGTTGGACGACGGATCTATTCACATCGAGGAGGCGACGGAAGAGTTGCTGGGCACTTACACCTGCGTGCCTTACAATGCGCTGGGGACCATGGGCCAGTCCCCTCCTGCACGGCTGCTGCTGAAGGTACGCCGAGTGAGGGGGGAGGGGGACGGCGGTGTCTCCAGAACTCAAACTCTTCTGTCTGTTCTCTGCGCTGTGCGGTTTTATGTTTGTATGCAGGGTCAGTCATGCGTGTGCCTATTGTGTCACCACCCTCCCAGCACATACATGTATAGGAAGCAGCTGCTGGATCATAAAGGGCTCTCCTACCTTCCCGACAAGTGACCTGCCCTGACCTTCTAGAACAGGGGTGCCCATTAGGTAGATCGCAAAGCGAACACTGGTAGATCCCGATCGGCTCACTGACCTGCGTCCTGTCCTCCCGCGGTGCTCGTGCGGCTGAATGTGTCAGACCCCGCAGACGAGAAGGAGAGGGGAGAGGAGACTTGGGAAGCTGCTGCAGTGGAGGTAAGAAAAGACAGACGGGAGAGAGAGACAGCATATAGAAACAGGGGAGAGGGAGAAGAGAGTTCACGCCACAAAGTTTGCGTTCCAGCATTTTCGGCCTCTAGAACGCACTGAAACGGCGGTGCATTGAAGTCAATGGCACTGTAGCCACGCCCCCCCCACCCTCCCACCCACAGCGTGATCGTATCACCCGCATCCGGAACACAGGCACATTAATGCCTGCGTTCCACTCCAGTGCGATCTGCAAAAATAGCGCACGCAGCACTAATCTGCCTGTATTCCGGGTGCTGGCGATTGCACTGGGGGGCGTGGCTGCGGTGCCATTGACTTCAATGCGCTGTCACGCCCCCTCCCAACCCTGAACGCAGGTGCTTTTTGTTAGTAGATCTCATTGAGCTCGTCATTTGAAAAGTAGATCTCCAGACGAAAAATTGTGGGCGCCCCTGTTCTAGAAGGTCACCCCAAATATGTATCCCCTTCCTCAGCTCGCATCATGGAATAGCCCCTCGGTGATTGGCCAAGATAGAATATTCATAAGCCGATACAGTGTATCTTCTCGTTCTGTCTAATGGAGAAGGCCTCATTCACACTGCCGCACATATACGCGATTATTGTCCCACATGCAAATAAATGGCTCCATACACGCAGCCGCGCATGGAGCCGTATATTTGCGTAGCGTAAACATGCGCAAAAACAGAATGGAACCGAGATGCGTCCGGGCTGCGTATTTACGCGCATGTATACGCCTACAGCACATGAAAAATTCCATTAAGAGTGATGCATTCTGGGATTGCGCATAGAGCACGCATATACGCAGGTACATACGCGTATATATACGCAATATACAATTTTGGTCTTGCGTTGTGTGTGAATGAGGCCGAAAACTCCCCAAAACCAGACAGAAGCAATCAATGTCCTGAGCTTAGAAGACACCAAATGATCCCAGAGAACCTAAACAAAGCTCAGGCTGGATGCTGATTAAGCTGGAGGGGTTAGGGACACTCCAGCTTAAAGTGACATTAAACCCTCAGATTGTGTAACATAAAACAATACTGTAATGTGCGCCTTACTGTAATCCATGGTAGTTTCCCTTCTCTTTGCTGCTCTTCCTTTTAAATCCTCATGTCTTCTCATGCTGGGGGAGAACTTCCCTTTTCAGCTCAGGGCCTCTTCCTGTAGTGCTGGCTCAGGGCCTCTTCCTGTAGTGCTGGCTCAGGTTACAAGCCTATACAAATCTATACACAGACACCGTGTATCCATTCCAGAGACAAGGCAGTCTGCTGCAAAACAGAAGTTCTCCCCCAGCATGAGAACAGATACAGATTTAAAAGGAAGAGCAGCAAAGAGAAGGGA
>NW_017307277.1:405509-407654 GCF_000935625.1 Nanorana parkeri | reverse complement strand
CTCCCACCCTAAGCGTGATCGCCCGCATCCGGAACACAGGCACATTAATGCCTGCGTTCCACTCCAGTGCGATCTGCAAAAATAGCGCACGCAGCACTAATCTGCCTGTATTCCGGGTGCTGGCGATTGCACTGGGGGGCGTGGCTGCGGTGCCATTGACTTCAATGCGCTGTCACTTGTGATCACCCGCATCCGGAACACAGGCACATTAATGCCTGCGTTCCACTCCAGTGCGATCTGCAAAAATAGCGCACGCAGCACTAATCTGCCTGTATTCCGGGTGCTGGCGATTGCACTGGGGGGCGTGGCTGCGGTGCCATTGACTTCAATGCGCTGTCACGCCCCCTCCCAACCCTGAACGCAGGTGCTTTTTGTTAGTAGATCTCATTGAGCTCGTCATTTGAAAAGTAGATCTCCAGACGAAAAATTGTGGGCGCCCCTGTTCTAGAAGGTCACCCCAAATATGTATCCCCTTCCTCAGCTCGCATCATGGAATAGCCCCTCGGTGATTGGCCAAGATAGAATATTCATAAGCCGATACAGTGTATCTTCTCGTTCTGTCTAATGGAGAAGGCCTCATTCACACTGCCGCACATATACGCGATTATTGTCCCACATGCAAATAAATGGCTCCATACACGCAGCCGCGCATGGAGCCGTATATTTGCGTAGCGTAAACATGCGCAAAAACAGAATGGAACCGAGATGCGTCCGGGCTGCGTATTTACGCGCATGTATACGCCTACAGCACATGAAAAATTCCATTAAGAGTGATGCATTCTGGGATTGCGCATAGAGCACGCATATACGCAGGTACATACGCGTATATATACGCAATATACAATTTTGGTCTTGCGTTGTGTGTGAATGAGGCCGAAAACTCCCCAAAACCAGACAGAAGCAATCAATGTCCTGAGCTTAGAAGACACCAAATGATCCCAGAGAACCTAAACAAAGCTCAGGCTGGATGCTGATTAAGCTGGAGGGGTTAGGGACACTCCAGCTTAAAGTGACATTAAACCCTCAGATTGTGTAACATAAAACAATACTGTAATGTGCGCCTTACTGTAATCCATGGTAGTTTCCCTTCTCTTTGCTGCTCTTCCTTTTAAATCCTCATGTCTTCTCATGCTGGGGGAGAACTTCCCTTTTCAGCTCAGGGCCTCTTCCTGTAGTGCTGGCTCAGGTTACAAGCCTATACAAATCTATACACAGACACCATGTATCCATTCCAGAGACAAGGCAGTCTGCTGCCAAACAGAAGTTCTCCCCCAGCATGAGAACAGATACAGATTTAAAAGGAAGAGCAGCAAAGAGAAGGGAAACTACCATGGATTACAGTAAGTCACACACTACAGTATTGTTTTATGTCAAAAAATCTGAGGGTTTGATGTCACTTTAATCTGGGGCCCCTATACATAGATAGAGGGCCCCATAGAGAGTTTATTAGGACACTTAATTGCAGATTGTATTTCTGAGTTGGGGGCGGGCAGGAAATGTCATGAAAGCTTTGTGATTCTTGTGAGGTGAAAGGCAGCAGATTGTTTTCCATTAGAGGGATGAGGTTCCTGGAACTGGTGTGTAGAGAAGCGGCAAATGTCTGCCGCCTTTAATGTGGAGCAGCAATGTGCAACATCCGAGTCTCCGCACCGTTATATGGATCTGACATCAATTATGTATGAGTACTTTCCGGCGGCCGTGCCCGCTCCCTTCGTCCCTCTTACCTACAAATCTCCACTTAGAAATGAACTCGTCTGATGAACTCCTCGGCCTGTTGAAGCTTCATGGCCGCGGTTGTATTTTCCGATCCGCTTTCCTTAAATAAACTCCTGACGGATCGTCTCATATTCTTTTCACGCCATTTTCCATCCCCTTAGGACCCGCCCTATTTCACGGTGCTGCCCGGCTGGGAGTATAGACAAGAGGCTGGGAGGGAGCTGCTGATTCCTTGTGCTGCTGCTGGAGACCCCTTCCCCGCCATCTCATGGAGAAAGGTATGTGGACTATCTGACACTGTTTTAGAAAGTGGATCTGGGCAGGTGGTGTATTGTTCTGGGAAGGGGTCTGGGCAGGAAGTGCATTGTTCTGGGGAGGGGTCTGGGCAGGAGGTGCTTTGTTCTGGGGAGGGGTCTGGGCAGGAGGTGC
>NW_017307277.1:404145-405482 GCF_000935625.1 Nanorana parkeri | reverse complement strand
GCTGGGGGAGAACTTCCCTTTTCAGCTCAGGGCCTCTTCCTGTAGTGCTGGCTCAGGGGCTCTTCCTGTAGTGCTGGCTCAGGTTACAAGCCTATACAAATCTATACACAGACACCATGTATCCATTCCAGAGACAAGGCAGTCTGCTGCCAAACAGAAGTTCTCCCCCAGCATGAGAACAGATACAGATTTAAAAGGAAGAGCAGCAAAGAGAAGGGAAACTACCATGGATTACAGTAAGTCACACACTACAGTATTGTTTTATGTCAAAAAATCTGAGGGTTTGATGTCACTTTAATCTGGGGCCCCTATACATAGATAGAGGGCCCCATAGAGAGTTTATTAGGACACTTAATTGCAGATTGTATTTCTGAGTTGGGGGCGGGCAGGAAATGTCATGAAAGCTTTGTGATTCTTGTGAGGTGAAAGGCAGCAGATTGTTTTCCATTAGAGGGATGAGGTTCCTGGAACTGGTGTGTAGAGAAGCGGCAAATGTCTGCCGCCTTTAATGTGGAGCAGCAATGTGCAACATCCGAGTCTCCGCACCGTTATATGGATCTGACATCAATTATGTATGAGTACTTTCCGGCGGCCGTGCCCGCTCCCTTCGTCCCTCTTACCTACAAATCTCCACTTAGAAATGAACTCGTCTGATGAACTCCTCGGCCTGTTGAAGCTTCATGGCCGCGGTTGTATTTTCCGATCCGCTTTCCTTAAATAAACTCCTGACGGATCGTCTCATATTCTTTTCACGCCATTTTCCATCCCCTTAGGACCCGCCCTATTTCACGGTGCTGCCCGGCTGGGAGTATAGACAAGAGGCTGGGAGGGAGCTGCTGATTCCTTGTGCTGCTGCTGGAGACCCCTTCCCCGCCATCTCATGGAGAAAGGTATGTGGACTATCTGACACTGTTTTAGAAAGTGGATCTGGGCAGGTGGTGTATTGTTCTGGGAAGGGGTCTGGGCAGGAAGTGCATTGTTCTGGGGAGGGGTCTGGGCAGGAGGTGCTTTGTTCTGGGGAGGGGTCTGGGCAGGAGGTGCATTGTTCTGGGGAGGGGTCTGGGCAGGAGGTGTTTTGTTCTGGGGAGGGGTCTGGGCAGGAGGTGTTTTGTTCTGGGGAGGGGTCTGGTCAGGAGGTGTGTTGTTCTGGGGAGGGGTCTGGGCAGGAGGTGCATTGTTCTGGGGAGGGGTCTGGGCAGGAGGTGTTTTGTTCTGGGGAGGGGTCTGGGCAGGAAGTGCATTGTTCTGGGGAGGGGTCTGGGCAGGAGGTGCATTGTTCTGGGGAGGGGTCTGGGCAGGAGGTGCATTGTTCTGGGGAGGGGTCTGGGCAGGAGGTG
>NW_017307277.1:382789-402775 GCF_000935625.1 Nanorana parkeri | reverse complement strand
TTGTTCTGGGGAGGGGTCTGGGCAGGAGGTGCTTTGTTCTGGGGAGGGGTCTGGGCAGGAGGTGCATTGTTCTGGGGAGGGGTCTGGGCAGGAGGTGTTTTGTTCTGTGGAGGGGTCTGGGCAGGAGGTGTTTTGTTCTGGGGAGGGGTCTGGGCAGGAGGTGCTTTGTTCTGGAGGGGGGTCTGGGCAGGCAGTGCATTATTCTGGATAGGAGGTGTTTTTTTCTTCTTTTTCTGGAGAGGAGATGCATTGTTCTGGAGAAGGGTCTGGGCAGGCGGTGCTTTGTTCTGGAGAAGGGTCTGGGCAGGCGGTGCTTTGTTCTGGAGAAGGGTCTGGGCAGGCGGTGCTTTGTTCTGGAGAAGGGTCTGGGCAGGCGGTGCTTTGTTCTGGAGAAGGGTCTGGGCAGGCGGTGCTTTGTTCTGGAGAAGGGTCTGGGCAGGCGGTGCTTTGTTCTGGAGAAGGGTCTGGGCAGGCGGTGCTTTGTTCTGGAGAAGGGTCTGGGCAGGCGGTGCTTTGTTCTGGAGAAGGGTCTGGGCAGGCGGTGCTTTGTTCTGGAGAAGGGTCTGGGCAGGCGGTGCTTTGTTCTGGAGAAGGGTCTGGGCAGGCGGTGCTTTGTTCTGGAGAAGGGTCTGGGCAGGCGGTGCTTTGTTCTGGAGAAGGGTCTGGGCAGGCGGTGCTTTGTTCTGGAGAAGGGTCTGGGCAGGCGGTGCTTTGTTCTGGAGAAGGGTCTGGGCAGGCGGTGCTTTGTTCTGGAGAAGGGTCTGGGCAGGCGGTGCTTTGTTCTGGAGAAGGGTCTGGGCAGGCGGTGCTTTGTTCTGGAGAAGGGTCTGGGCAGGCGGTGCTTTGTTCTGGAGAAGGGTCTGGGCAGGCGGTGCTTTGTTCTGGAGAAGGGTCTGGGCAGGCGGTGCTTTGTTCTGGAGAAGGGTCTGGGCAGGCGGTGCTTTGTTCTGGAGAAGGGTCTGGGCAGGCGGTGCTTTGTTCTGGAGAAGGGTCTGGGCAGGCGGTGCTTTGTTCTGGAGAAGGGTCTGGGCAGGCGGTGCTTTGTTCTGGAGAAGGGTCTGGGCAGGCGGTGCTTTGTTCTGGAGAAGGGTCTGGGCAGGCGGTGCTTTGTTCTGGAGAAGGGTCTGGGCAGGCGGTGCTTTGTTCTGGAGAAGGGTCTGGGCAGGCGGTGCTTTGTTCTGGAGAAGGGTCTGGGCAGGCGGTGCTTTGTTCTGGAGAAGGGTCTGGGCAGGCGGTGCTTTGTTCTGGAGAAGGGTCTGGGCAGGCGGTGCTTTGTTCTGGAGAAGGGTCTGGGCAGGCGGTGCTTTGTTCTGGAGGGAGGTCTGGGCAGGCAAGGCGTTGCGCTGGAGCCAGGTCTAGTAACGTGGAGCAATAATTTGGAGCAGGGTCTAAGTAGACAGATTTGTTCTGGAGAGTGGTTTAGGCAGGCAGAGCATTGTTGTGGAGCTGGGTCTGGGCAGCCGGAGGTGGTGGCGCATTGTTTTGGAATTAAATCAGATGTGACGCTGCTCTCCTATAGACGTGTATGGGGCGCCCAGGACTGTGAGAGCAGATAGAATCGTGTCTCTGACCACCCTCTGCTATGCTGCCATCATTTATGTATTAGCTTTCCCCATTCCTCTGCAGCCATTTTCTGCCCCAGATACCAGCACCGCGCTGGCCACACCTCCTCTGTGTTCTTTCCCGTTAGACAAATAGCGGGAATTCCATGAAATGGGACAGTGACGGAGCTGCTGGGTACTTCCTTCTTTGCAGCATTGTGTGACCCAGATATCATTAAAGGGTGCAGAACACGCACCGTACACCCCCATTGTATACCCATATCGTGTGTATTGTACTCCTCTCCTGCTGTAATCCACATTCCCCACAGGGAGGCGCTCTGCATGCAGTGTTAGGCTGTCATAGGTCTCGGGGGGGGGGAGCTTCCTGCAGTCAGGTTCATTCTCTTTGGATAATTGTTCACAAAGAATGGTGTGCGCCCCTTTTTTGCGTCAAAGAAAAATCAGCCCATTAGGCTCCTCCCATTCAAACAAAAGTCCATACTGAGGTGTGTACAGTTTTAATTCATGCTGATATGGTGCAAGAAGATCACATTGTCTGGAGATTCTCTTTGGATAGAATTGATAGGCACGGTTGCGGAGTACTGTGTCTCCTCGTTGCGGTGTGCTCTGTGTCCCGGGGGTTGTGGTGCATTCGGTGTGCTCTGTGTCCCTGGGGAGTTGCCGTGTGCTCTGTGTCCCTGGGGGGTTGCCGTGTGCTCTGTGTCCCTGGGGGGTCGCCGTGTGCTCTGTGTCCCTGGGGGGTCGCCGTGTGCTCTGTGTCTCGGGGGGGTCGCCGTGTGCTCTGTGTCCCATCCATGAAGTTTTACCTTGGGTCACATGAGCAGAGACATACTGTTTGAGTTGTAACGTGTCCATCTTGCAGGTGGGAAGACCCTCGTCCAGTAAGCACAGCGTGCTGCCCAGTGGCTCCCTACAGTTTCGGTCGCTCAGTAAGGAAGATCACGGAGAATGGGAATGTGTTGCCAGCAATGTTGTGACGAGTATCACTGCCAGTGCGCACCTCACTGTTATTGGTAAGTCCGGATAAACTGGTAGTGTGCGCAGTGATTTGTGTGAGAGGTCTGATAACGATTATACAGCTGACAGGTTCTCTTCATAGCACATGGCCTCACTTCAACAAATGGTTGCGGGGATCAGAATCACTATAGAGATCAAATTGTACAAGAGAGGGGAGGTGTCCTGTGTGACTGGACATAGGTGAGGCGTCCTGTGTGACCGGACGTAGGTGAGGTGTCCTGTGTGACCGGACATAGGTGAGGTGTCCTGTGTGACCAGACATAGGTGAGGTGTCCTGTGTGACCGGACGTAGGTGAGGTGTCCTGTGTGACCGGACGTAGGGGAGGTGTCCTGTGTGACCGGACGTAGGGGAGGTGTCCTGTGTGACCGGACGTAGGTGAGGTGTCCTGTGTGACCGGACGTAGGGGAGGTGTCCTGTGTGACTGGACATAGGTGAGGTGTCCTGTGTGACCGGACATAGGGGAGTTGTCCTGTGTGACCGGACATAGGGGAGGTGTCCTGTGTGACCGGACGTAGGTGAGGTGTCCTGTGTGACCGGACATAGGTGAGGCGTCCTGTGTGACCGGACATAGGTGAGGCGTCCTGTGTGACCGGACATAGGTGAGGCGTCCTGTGTGACCGGACATAGGTGAGGCGTCCTGTGTGACCGGACATGAGTGAGAGTCATCAGGTGGCACCATACGCTGGCAAAATGTTAGATTGGTAGGGCGCCTCCAAACACTGGTAAGACGTAACCAGACACAAGTGGGATATCAGATGACATCAGGCACAGATGGAGTCACACCAGACATGGGTAGGGGGGTCAGAGGTCACCATATGCAGACAAGATTTTAGATGTCTCCAGGCAGGGTTGGTGCGCCACCAGAAATGGGCGGGATGTCAGATGTTACCAAACGATAGTGGGACGTCATTGGACCCAGGAGGGATGTCCTATATCACCAGACATAAGTGGTTTGGCACATATCATCAGCAGACGCGGTTGGGATGCCACCAGAGTAGGGCGGGAAGTCAGACAGACACGGCTGAGATATGAATTGTCACCAGAGAAGAGTGAGGTGTCGCTAGGCACAGGTGGCATGCCAGATGTCACCAGACATGGGTAGGATCTCAGATGTCATAAAGATATATTCATGGACTGTCTCTAGAAGCAGATGTATGTCAGATGTCACCAAGTAGTAGCAGGATGTCAGATGTCACCAGACACGAGTGGGTTGTCACTGGACAGGGAGCATATCGGACGTCACAAGACACAGGGGGGGACATCAGATTTTTCCAAGCACAGGTGGCATGTCCGATATCCCCAGACACAGGCGAGAGGTCAGACGTCACCAGTCATGGTTGGCATGTCAGATAATAGACACGGGTGAGATATCTGATGTCACAAGACACAGGCGTGATGTCACCAGACAGGAGTGGGATATGTCAGATGTTACAAGGCATGGGTGACGTGTCAGATGCCCCTAGATATGACTGAATTATTCCCATACATGAGTGAGGGATCCGATGTCACCAGGCACCTTAGGGATACAGGATGTTAATTATCACCACACACAGGTGAGAGGTCAGATGTCACCACACACAGGTGAGAGGTCAGATGTCACCACACACAGGTGAGATGTCAGAGGTCACCACACAAAGGTCAGATGTCACCACACACAGGTGAGAGGTCACCACACGCAGGTGAGATGTCAGATCCTAACTGTGTGGTGACATCTGACATCCCATGTCTATACTGAGCTGAGCACTTCCTGCTTATGTCATACTGCTTTCCTCTCTGTGTAGGTACCAGCCCACATGCCCCTTCCAATGTGCGAGTCGTGGTGTCCATGAACACGGCCAATGTGACCTGGGAGGCTGGGTACGACGGAGGATTTGAGCAGACATTCTCAGTTTGGTATGGAGCTCTGTGAGTCATCCCAGCATGCTTTGCAGCTTCTATCTCCACACTGTCTTTATGTGTCTGCCATGCTTTGTTGGGGATGTGAGCTTCACATTCCTGCTGTGACATATAAGAGAGCCGCCTATATGTCTGTATGATATATGTGTGTTTTGTATATACACTGGCGATGTATATAGTACGCCGCACACATATAAAGGATGCTACTTCATGTATGCAGTATGATGATCCGTGATTATTGGTCATGTGTTATAAGATGATGTATGATGACTTGCATCTGAAGTGACGCCACGCACTGGGATTGCATCTTCTCCTGCCTTGTTTTTGTTCTGCGTTTTGTACCCCGAATAGCACAACATGCCAATGATAGACGAATGTACAAGAGAGGAGCGGAGATAGGAATGTATGTGTGAAGAGACAGAACACGCCCCGATCATTCTCAATGTGTCAGTGAAGTATAACTGTTACAAATCTGGGCGATTCAGAATATGAAGAGAAGCCGAGGTCACCGGAGAGGATGTGTCCTGCAAAAGTCAAACTTGACTTCCTGCTGCCAAAACCTCCATGGTGGTCCTTGTAAAGTGAGCTTGTGGGTCAGGCTGTGGAGATCTAAATAATTAGATGTACATGTCCCTGACAAGCATTGAATTACCCCTCCAACGTTCCAAACTGTGCAGCACTGAGCAGCAATTTATGCCTTTTCATCTCCGTCTGCTTCTAGTCTCATGTGATCTCCCTGACATACTGCCGAATGTAAGTTGTGATTGTCGTAGGGACAAGTGGCTTTCTTTTATCTTTTGTGTTTTACTTGATACAGTGTCCTGACTTGTAGCTGCACTATGAGCTCCCCGGGGGGGTCACGTGACCTCAGGAAGGGTTTTGCTTAGGAGGAACGGGGGCAATTAAACCTGCTGACACAACTGGGGGTTTATTTACTAAAGGCAATCCGGCTGTTCAATTCGCAAGGGAAGTTTGCTCTTGGTTTAGTGAATGAGGGGAAGCTCTGCTGGCTTCCATCACCCAATCATGTTCAACATATGACTTGGGTATTGTTTACAAAGTGAAGTTTCGCCACATTCACTAAGCTAAGGGAATCTCCCCTTGCAAAGTGAACAGCCTGGTTTGCCTTTAGTAAATCAACCCCCTTGTCTAGAGCGAGTGGCCGGTGGCTGGCATCTACTGCTTAGAAGATATGTTGTGCTGCCATCTTGGATTCCTCCAAAACAAGTCAGCAGTAGATGCCATTGTAATATCCCCTTCGCACACCGTACCGATGTTACATAGTATTTTGGGTTGAATAAAGACATATGTCCATCGAGTCCAACCCATATAGGTCCGCGCATCATCTCAGTCTTAGGGATACTGGTACCCCCGGATATTACGGTCCCTCAGGAAATTGTCCAAACGTTTCTTGAACAAATCTACACTCTTGGCTGAGATGACGGCCGATGGCAGTGAGTTCCAGACCTTAACCGCTCTAGTCTTTGTAATGGAGTTAATCTCCAAACAGTTTGTTGCCAATGTTGCTGTCACCATTGAACATCTTGTACATGAAAATCATATCCCCCCTTAATCTCCTTACTTCCAGCCATGTTTAAGGTCAGAAGCCTTGTCTCATAGCTCTGGTCCTCCAGCACCTCCCCCTTGTCTCATAGCTCTGGTCCTCCAGCCCCTCCCCCTTGTCTCATAGCTCTGGTCCTCCAGCCCCTCCCCCTTGTCTCATAGCTCTGGTCCTCCAGCCCCTCCCCCTTGTCTCATAGCTCTGGTCCTCCAGCCCCTCCCTCTTGTCTCATAGCTCTGGTCCTCCAGCCCCTCCCCCTTGTCTCATAGCTCTGGCCCTCCATCCCCTCCCCCATGTCTCATAGCTCTGGTCCTCCATCCCCTCCCCCTTGTCTCATAGCTCTGGTCCTCCATCCCCTCCCCCTTGTCTCATAGCTCTGGTCCTCCATTCCCCTAATTAGTTTTGTTGCCCTCCGCTGGACTCTCTCCAGTTCAAGATGTACCCCAGAAAACAACCGGCGGATGGCGCCACAGCACACAATCTAGAAGATATGTTGTCCGCACCCCATTCTGCTCCGGAATGTCATCCTTTTTCGTATTCCTTTAGCATGACATGTGAATGCAACGTTCCGGAGCCTCACAGGAACCCTTCGTCAGGCAAAGTGCTGTCAGGCAAAGTGCTGTCAGGCAAAGTGCTGTCAGGCAAAGTGCTGTCAGGCAAAGTGTTGGACACTTTGCCTGACGAAGGGTTCCTGTGAGGCTCCGGAACGTTGCATTCACATGTCATGCTAAAGGAATACGAATAAAGATGACATTCCGGAGCAGAATGGGGTGCGGACAACATATCTTCTAGATTGTGTGCTGTGGCGCCATCCGCCGGTTGTTTTCTGGGGTACATTGGTACGGTGTGTGAAGGGGATATTACAATGCCATGTATTGCTGACCTGTTTTGGAGGAATCCAAGATGGCAGCACCCATAACATTGTAACAGCCCCAGACAGATTCCCGGGAAGATCAGTTTTTGAGCACTTTGTTGCTCTCCTGAGGATTCTTATGTGTAGTCATTATCATTGAGGCAGCGAGTGGGGTTTCCATGGTCTGGCCGCAGTTTTTCTTTCATGTGAAGGTTCTCACATTGACCAATAGGGATGCGGAGAAGGAACCGAGTGCAGTTTGTTACAGGAAGTTGAGTTCTGCTTTAGCATGAGCTGCCATTCTCTATTGATCTGTTGATTTTGGATTGATCTTTTCATTATAAGAAATCTCTACGTATCTGCTCCTTCATTTCCTATCGTACTCGGGTTTCAGATGCCGAGGTTTGTAAAATGCTCACTTTGGAAACTATACAGGCCGCTGGGTGCCTGGCTGTCATGGTGATCCTTTTTGGATTCCATTCCATCTGAGTTACTGAACTGAGATAATTGTGCAAAGTTCTGACGTTACACCGGGCTTAGCTTTCTGCATGCTTGTTCCTGGTCAGTGGTTCAGTAAGTACTGAGGCCAGAGACAACCAGGTAACTAGCATTTTCAGATGGATTGGCAGAATTGTCACTTGGTATAGGTGTCCATTACAGATCGAGGTGAACTCCACACAAACATGATGAATATGAATTGGCTTCCAGGGACACAACAATGAAATGCGCCGGGGGTGCCCAGCTCACTCAGTCATCATCTTCCTAAAGTCTGACCCTGTGACATGCCACCAGAGTGTTTCCTGGTCCCGGTACCACCTACCTACATATGCTGGAGCTTAAAGGAGAAGTACGGGGTCAGGGCTTTTGCCCATAGTTCTCCTTAGTGTAACGGGAGGACACAAACTAGCGTCCTCCCGTCACCCTAGGCTCAGTATATAGAGAGCTACAGCTCGCGGTATACTGAGACGCCACAGCTGAAACGGATCCCGACAATTATGTCTGGATCCGCCCAGCTGCGTGAGTGACAGCTGGCTCTGCCTATCTAGAGGCTGTACCCGCCCCCTCCCCTGCCCGTTCCGCCAGTCAGCGCTGGAGGATCAGAGCGGAGAATCCAGTACCTCCCCTTGACAGAGCCGTGACAGGATCGAGAGGTGAGCGAGCGCCGGTATGTGTTCGCTCACTTCCCGATCTACTGAGCCGACCTGTGACAGTCTCATTGTCACACGTCGGCTCAGATTATGAGGATGAGTGAAAATCATCATCACCTCATAGTTCTCCTTTTTAAGAAGGAGCATCCTATGACAAGAGGCGACATCCCTTCTCGGCAGCTCAGAACTCTTCTGAATGTATCTGCAGAGGGTTGTATTTTTTTTTTTTTTTTTAGATGTTTACAGGAACTTTTTTTATTGCAGAGAAGGCATTGATAGAGAGCAGCAACCAATAAGACAAGACCATCATGCCACCTAATGAGAAGCCATTACCAAGTGGCTCTAACCTTGACAACCCCTTCTGAGTGGAGCTTGGCAGGCGACCTCCACTATTTCACACGTTACACTCGGTCATTAACCCCTTCATGGCTGCGCTAGTTTTCCGTTTCTGTTCATAAATGACGGACACGCTTGTTACATTGTTGCTGTGCGATTCTTCCACAGCAGTAATATACTTTCATACTAAATGTACCCGCACATATTATATATTTGTTTTTTAGAGGACAGATCGGGCGATATAATTATATCAAACATGTACCTGACGCCTCACTTAGTTTGAATCAAATATAAAAAATGAGGAAAAAAAACTAGAAGAAAACACTTTTTTCACAAGTTTTGATTATTTTTTTAGAATTTTGTTTTAATAATTATAGTATAAAAATATATTTATATATAATTTTATTTTCCTAATTTGTTTACACTTTTTTTTAATACTTTGTCAGTTTATACCAAGCAGTCATTATGACTGCTTGATAAATTAACTTTTTTTTTTACATTTTTGGCTATTATTAGGGCCGCTCCAAACTTAGGAACAGCTAATAATAACCTCAGAGTCTGATCCTGACAGCGTGTCAGATTCAGATCTCACTAAAGCTCTTTGATCTTGCCTAGATGATCAGAAATTATACATTTTCAAGCAAAGAGATACATTGTATCTCTTGTATCTCCTTTGCTTGATGTATCATGTAGATTCATAAACATCGGGCCAGTCTATGGAGCTGTCAAAACAAATAGCAGGGAGGTGAGTCACTCTGCTGCCTCTCTGCTATTTTCAGCTGTCAAATACTGGAGCGGAGCGCTATTTAGCGCTCCCGTATTTGCATGTAACGGCTTCATTCTCTCATTAATGAAAGAAATAAGCTTTTACAAAAGCTTAAAGGAGAACTATGAGGGGGGGGGGAGGGGGTCCATTTCATTCACCTCATAGTTCTAGCCAACCTGTGACAATGAGACTGTCACAGGTCGGCTCAGTAGATCGGGAACACATACCGGCGTTCGCTCACCTCTCGATCCTGTCATGGCTCTCTGCGGTGACAGGGGAGGGGCTGGATTCCCCGTTCCGAACCTCCAGCGCTGACTGGCGGAACGGACGGGGGAGGGGGCGGGTACAGCTGGCTCTGCCGCTAGATAGGAGGAGCCAGCTGTCACTCACGCAGCTGGGCGGATCCAGACATAATTGTCGGGATCCGTTTCAGCTGCGGCGTCTCAGTATACCGCGAGCTGTAGCGTCCTCCCGGGTGACTCTAGTTTGTGTCCCGTGACCCTTAGAAGAACTATGGGGAAAAGCCCTGACCCCATAGTTCTCCTTTTAAGCTCCAGCATATGTAGGTAGGTGGTGCCAGGACCAGCTGTCACTCACGCTGCTGGGCGGATCCAGACAGTAATGTCGGGATCCGCTCCAGCTGCGGCGTCTCAGTATACCGCTAGCTGTAGCTCCCTATATACTGAGCCTAGGGTGACGGGAGGACGCTAGTTTGTGTCCTCCCGTTACCCTAAGGAGAACTATGGGGAAAAGCCCTGACCTCATAGTTCTCCTTTTAGCTATTTCATCAATGAATGCCTCAATACTGAGTCATTCATTAATGACTGGTAACCGCTGAGAATCAACAGTTACCGGCATTACAGAGCCTGATATAACTCGTCACGCACAGTGTACGTGGCCAGTCATATAGGCACAAAGTTCCGGGACGCACAGTGTACGTGGCCAGTCATATAGGCACAAAGTTCCGGGACGCACAGTGTACGTGGCCAGTCTTATAGGCACAAAGTTCCGGGACGTACAGTGCACGTGGCCAGTCATATAGGCACAAAGTTCCGGGACGAACAGTGTACGTGGCCAGTCATATAGGCACAAAGTTCCGGGACGCACAGTGTACGTCTCCCGTCACGAAGGGGTTAATGTTGTAGGTAGTGTACAATGAGCCAAACGTGACAGGAACCCGTCTCCCATGGCAGGTCATTGAGTGTCCATTCTATGATGGTGACAAATATCTTCATGTAGACGACTCTTCTGACTTCTCTCCACCCGTCCTTCTTACAGTCTGCTCAGGAGGTACATTGGCCATTTTTCAGGGTTCCTCGCCAATGGAGTAGAAAAAAACGTAACTTCGATGTTTACCGCAACGGAGGGACAAATATGTAATGAATGAAATTTGTTTATCTGAATGTTTCCTTTCTTCAAAGATGTCTTCCTGTGTTGGGGGATCCGGCCTAATGCAATGAGATCATTATTATTATTATTATCATTACTCTGTTTCCTGGCCTCTTGCAGGATGAAGCGCGCTCAGTTCGGGCCTCACGATTGGGTCTCCATGCCCGTAGCCAGCGGAGTCTCATTCCTGCTCATAGACTCTCTGGACTCTGAGACGGAATATCAGTTCAGCGTTCTTGCACAAAATAAATTGGGGACCAGCTCGTTTAGTGAAGTGGTCACGGTTCGGACTTTAGGTGAGGCACAGAGTGGCATTTCAGTGGCCTAAATGCTGATATGGTCGAGTCACGGGGGGGTCTATTCTAACGTTGCCATCTTCCTGACAGCCTTCCCTCTCACAACCCCGGAGCCCCTAGTGGTCTTGACCTCACCCCGCTGCCTAATAGCCAATCGGACCCAGCAAGGCGTGCTGCTTTCCTGGCTCCCCCCAGCCAATCACAGCTTTCCACTTGATCGTTACATTATGGAGTTTCGCTTGGCGGAGAGATGGGAGATTCTCGATGACTCCATAGCTGGGACTGAGACGGAGATCCTAGCGAAAGAACTTTCCCAGGTAGGTAGACGGTGTGTGGGACTTTCAGGCATAATCCTGAGCTCTGAGAGAGAATTTGTCTACACTTCTTATCAGGACTTCTTGTATTTCCTCATTCCATTATCGTCACATATTGACATTTTAACCCCTTCATGACTGAGGCCTTTTTTTTTTCATTTTTTGCACCCATGTTATATTCCACATAGGCCTGAAAATGACTGAAAACCCCCAAACAGTATATATTTTCTGAATGCCTGGACCCTATAGAATAAAATGGTGGTAGTTGCAAATTTGTATGTTGCGCAATAATAGTTCTTCAGGAGCCGACCAATCACAGCCCAGGGACCGGAAGTGATGCAAACTGCATAGCTCCAGGTCCCATAGAACGGGGAGGAGATCGATGAACGGAAGTTCGTCGCCCTCCTCCCCGCGGACACTAAGGACGCCGGGCCCGTAGGAGGGGCAACGGAGCCCGGGAAGCACGGTGGGGGGGGGGGGGGGGGCGGCCCCTTCTTCGGGACACAGAAGCGATCTGGCGACAGGTAAGTCGCCAGAATCGCTTCTGTTGTAAAGCCGACAGTCGGCTCTACAAGTCTAAACAGAGTCCCGGCGGCAATAGCCCCGTACACTGTACGTCGTCAGTCACGAAGGGGTTAAAGGGTCGGTCACTGGTTGGGGGATGCTGGAGAGTTTAATCCCCTGATTGTCTTTTGGGGACTCTTGGTGGGATCTCTGCCTTGAGTTCCCAGGTCTGTACACCTGCTGCATCCATCACTAGGGGCTCCCACAGCCCTTACTGGACTTACGGTGTAATTTCATATTTCTCGCCATTCATTAGAAGGTGACTCAGCCCAACAGACCCTTCCTGTAACCGATTCATCTCTTATAGGTGGATTTCCCACATGTGGGTCCCTACCCTGGCATTTACCACATTATGAGTCCCTACTCTGAGATTTCTGACATTATGATTCTCTACCCTATTATTTCCCCCATTATGAGTCTTACCCTAGAATTTCTCACATTATGGGTTCCTACTTGGGATGCTCATATACCAATGCTGATACTTGCCATTTTCACGAGAACTACCAGGCTGCAGCTGCGACTGGGCCCCTGGTACTCCACCACTGTCCTGAAATCGGACTTCCTGCTCTGAGATTTCCCACATTGCAGGTCCCTACTCTGA
Source organism: Nanorana parkeri (assembly GCF_000935625.1). Classification (NCBI taxonomy): domain Eukaryota; kingdom Metazoa; phylum Chordata; class Amphibia; order Anura; family Dicroglossidae; genus Nanorana; species Nanorana parkeri. Next base: position 390,471 of record NW_017307277.1, on the reverse strand, counting down.
GATTTCCCACATTGCAGGTCCCTACTCTGAGATTTCTCACCTGACCGGTCCCAACCCTGAGATTCTCCACATTATGGGGTTATGACATGTCCCGTGTTGGGGGTACTCATTCAGCAGTCTCAGCGTGCTGTGTCCTCTCATGTTGCAGGAGACGTGGTACGAGTTCCGGGTTCTAGCCGTGATGCAGGATCTCATCAGCGAGCCGAGTAACATCGCCGGATTGTCCAGCACAGGTCAGAGCCTGCAGATCCTCGTCTCACAATCCGTATTGTTGGGGTTTCTGGGAGGGGGGTCTAGAGAATGCCAGTTGAGTTTCTACAAAGCCTTGATGTGCCAGGTAACCTGTGTGTGCCGGTCGCTGCCAGACTGTGCCGTGTCCGTTCTATCAGAGCGCCCTCTGCTGACTCTTCTCAGCCACAGCATATTACATCAGCTTCTGGATTAGAACATGAGAACATCCAATATTAACAATTTACATTTAGAAATATGGAACTATAAACCAAAATAATGATGAATATTTGTGTGATCAGGAAATAGTTGAGCATCAGCCAATCCCATACCAGCGACAGTAAGCGGATGTTTTTTTGGGTTATTCTGTCCTCTGGCTGTGTACAAATACCGTAGTATCTCTTTGAGAATTCCACCTTTTTTTTTGTCTTGCAGATGTCTTCCCCTCTCCAGAACTAAGTTGGTACTCTTTAATGTGATGCTGGGGGTCCAAAAGACCCCCAGTGTCACCTTTACACTGGAAATAAGCTATTGAAGTGCAGATCGCAGGCTTCAGGAGCCGACCAATCACAGCCCAGGGACCGGAAGTGATGCAAACTGCATAGCTCCAGGTCCCATAGAACGGGGAGGAGATCGATGAACGGAAGTTCGTCGACCTCCTCCCCGCAGACACCAAGGACGCCGGGCCCGTAGGAGGGGCAACGGAGCCCGGGAAGCACGGTGGGGGGGGGAGGGGGGGCGGCCCCTTCTTCGGGACACAGAAGCGATCTGGCGACAGGTAAGTCGCCAGAATCGCTTCTGTTGTAAAGCCGACAGTCGGCTCTACAAGTCTAAACAGAGTCCCGGCGGCAATAGCCCCGTACACTGTACGTCGTCAGTCACGAAGGGGTTAAAGGGTCGGTCACTGGTTGGGGGATGCTGGAGAGTTTAATCCCCTGATTGTCTTTTGGGGACTCTTGGTGGGATCTCTGCCTTGAGTTCCCAGGTCTGTACACCTGCTGCATCCATCACTAGGGGCTCCCACAGCCCTTACTGGACTTACGGTGTAATTTCATATTTCTCGCCATTCATTAGAAGGTGACTCAGCCCAACAGACCCTTCCTGTAACCGATTCATCTCTTATAGGTGGATTTCCCACATGTGGGTCCCTACCCTGGCATTTACCACATTATGAGTCCCTACTCTGAGATTTCTGACATTATGATTCTCTACCCTATTATTTCCCCCATTATGAGTCTTACCCTAGAATTTCTCACATTATGGGTTCCTACTTGGGATGCTCATATACCAATGCTGATACTTGCCATTTTCACGAGAACTACCAGGCTGCAGCTGCGACTGGGCCCCTGGTACTCCACCACTGTCCTGAAATCGGACTTCCTGCTCTGAGATTTCCCACATTGCAGGTCCCTACTCTGAGATTTCCCACATTGCAGGTCCCTACTCTGAGATTTCCCACATTGCAGGTCCCTACTCTGAGATTTCCCACATTGCAGATCCCTACTCTGAGATTTCCCACATTGCAGGTCCCTACTCTGAGATTTCTCACCTGACCGGTCCCAACCCTGAGATTCTCCACATTATGGGGTTATGACATGTCCCGTGTTGGGGGTACTCATTCAGCAGTCTCAGCGTGCTGTGTCCTCTCATGTTGCAGGAGACGTGGTACGAGTTCCGGGTTCTAGCCGTGATGCAGGATCTCATCAGCGAGCCGAGTAACATCGCCGGATTGTCCAGCACAGGTCAGAGCCTGCAGATCCTCGTCTCACAATCCGTATTGTTGGGGTTTCTGGGAGGGGGGTCTAGAGAATGCCAGTTGAGTTTCTACAAAGCCTTGATGTGCCAGGTAACCTGTGTGTGCCGGTCGCTGCCAGACTGTGCCGTGTCCGTTCTATCAGAGCGCCCTCTGCTGACTCTTCTCAGCCACAGCATATTACATCAGCTTCTGGATTAGAACATGAGAACATCCAATATTAACAATTTACATTTAGAAATATGGAACTATAAACCAAAATAATGATGAATATTTGTGTGATCAGGAAATAGTTGAGCATCAGCCAATCCCATACCAGCGACAGTAAGCGGATGTTTTTTTGGGTTATTCTGTCCTCTGGCTGTGTACAAATACCGTAGTATCTCTTTGAGAATTCCACCTTTTTTTTTGTCTTGCAGATGTCTTCCCCTCTCCAGAACTAAGTGATGAAGGTTTTGCTCGCCCCGTTCTTGCTGGAATTGTTGCCACAATCTGTTTTTTGGCCGCCGCGGTGCTGTTCAGCACCCTGGCAGCGTGTGTGGTCAACCGGCAGAGAAAACGCAAGTTGAAAAGAAAAAAAGGTGAGAGTAAAGGTCGCGGTGGATTTTCTTCACTCGGCCATCCAATGAACACAGAGCAGTAAAACATTTCATTTCTTTCCAACCGCATAACCTCGGCCATCCGATCTGCACCCAGAAGGACCTCTCGCAATCCTAGCACATGACCCGATGAAACAGAGCGATGCTGCTCCAATCCATGAGTCCTATGTGCTTCCCATGGACCCGGCCTCAGGTCACTCCATTAAAGTGTAGCTCCGGCCAAAACCTTTTTAGTTTTAGATGAAGCAGCGGGGGATAAGAACTCTGCTGTGCCCCCATCCCTCTGCCACAATACAGTGTACATGTACCTTCTTCCTCTACCAAAATACATCTCCCCTATGCCCCATCCCTCTGCCAAAATAGTGTGCCTGTACCTCCTGCCTCTATGCCCCTATTGCTCTGCCAGAATAATCTCGCCTATCCCCCCATCCCTCTGTCACCATACATCATTCCTGATCCTCTATAGAAGAACTCTCTCTTGTATCTCCATCCTCCTACCAGAATACATTTTGTGCTCAATCTCTCTGCCAGATTACAACTTTGTGTCTATATGCCTCTTGTGCCCGTATCCCTCTGCCGGTATACCTGCCTCTTGTGCCCGTATCCCTCTGCCGGTATACCTTCTTCTTGTGCCCGTATCCCTCTGCCGGTATACCTTCTTCTTGTGCCCGTATCCCTCTGCCGGTATACCTTCTTCTTGTGCCCGTATCCCTCTGCCGGTATACCTTCTTCTTGTGCCCGTATCCCTCTGCCGGTATACCTTCTTCTTGTGCCCGTATCCCTCTGCCGGTATACCTTCTTCTTGTGCCCGTATCCCTCTGCCGGTATACCTTCTTCTTGTGCCCGTATCCCTCTGCCGGTATACCTTCTTCTTGTGCCCGTATCCCTCTGCCGGTATACCTTCTTCTTGTGCCCGTATCCCTCTGCCGGTATACCTTCTTCTTGTGCCCGTATCCCTCTGCCGGTATACCTTCTTCTTGTGCCCGTATCCCTCTGCCGGTATACCTTCTTCTTGTGCCCGTATCCCTCTGCCGGTATACCTTCTTCTTGTGCCCGTATCCCTCTGCCGGTATACCTTCTTCTTGTGCCCGTATCCCTCTGCCGGTATACCTTCTTCTTGTGCCCGTATCCCTCTGCCGGTATACCTTCTTCTTGTGCCCGTATCCCTCTGCCGGTATACCTTCTTCTTGTGCCCGTATCCCTCTGCCGGTATACCTTCTTCTTGTGCCCGTATCCCTCTGCCGGTATACCTTCTTCTTGTGCCCGTATCCCTCTGCCGGTATACCTTCTTCTTGTGCCCGTATCCCTCTGCCGGTATACCTTCTTCTTGTGCCCGTATCCCTCTGCCGGTATACCTTCTTCTTGTGCCCGTATCCCTCTGCCGGTATACCTTCTTCTTGTGCCCGTATCCCTCTGCCGGTATACCTTCTTCTTGTGCCCGTATCCCTCTGCCGGTATACCTTCTTCTTGTGCCCGTATCCCTCTGCCGGTATACCTTCTTCTTGTGCCCGTATCCCTCTGCCGGTATACCTTCTTCTTGTGCCCGTATCCCTCTGCCGGTATACCTTCTTCTTGTGCCCGTATCCCTCTGCCGGTATACCTTCTTCTTGTGCCCGTATCCCTCTGCCGGTATACCTTCTTCTTGTGCCCGTATCCCTCTGCCGGTATACCTTCTTCTTGTGCCCGTATCCCTCTGCCGGTATACCTTCTTCTTGTGCCCGTATCCCTCTGCCGGTATACCTTCTTCTTGTGCCCGTATCCCTCTGCCGGTATACCTTCTTCTTGTGCCCGTATCCCTCTGCCGGTATACCTTCTTCTTGTGCCCGTATCCCTCTGCCGGTATACCTTCTTCTTGTGCCCGTATCCCTCTGCCGGTATACCTTCTTCTTGTGCCCGTATCCCTCTGCCGGTATACCTTCTTCTTGTGCCCGTATCCCTCTGCCGGTATACCTTCTTCTTGTGCCCGTATCCCTCTGCCGGTATACCTTCTTCTTGTGCCCGTATCCCTCTGCCGGTATACCTTCTTCTTGTGCCCGTATCCCTCTGCCGGTATACCTTCTTCTTGTGCCCGTATCCCTCTGCCGGTATACCTTCTTCTTGTGCCCGTATCCCTCTGCCGATATACCTGCCTCTTGTGCCCGTATCCCTCTGCCGGTATGCCAGCCTCTTGTGCCCGTATCCCTCTGCCGGTATGCCTGCCTCTTGTGCCTGTATCCCTAATCTGTCCTCTCTGTCAGGATACATCTGCTTTGCCCGGTTCCCTCTAGTAGAATACGTCTCAAGTACTCTGTTTCTGCTGTCACAGTGTTTTTAGTTCCTCTCACCATAGACACCTCTGTGCATTCTACAATCATCACACCGCTTCCATTGGTTTGATGCTATGAAGCTGACCAGTTTTGTGATTGTGCTTGTCTCCTCAGATCCACCATTGTCCATTACTCATTGCCGGAAAAGTATGGAGTCACCGTAAGTAAATATCTTATTGCTGCATGTAACACTCAACGAGTATCAAGACCGCTGTTTTCATAGTATTTTTAGATGGAACTGTGTACACAACACTTGCAGACAAGCCGTAGAGATAGAAGTGTCTATACAAGGCGTGTAGATATAGCACAACTACACACAACCCATTCAGATAAAACAATATGCAGAAAACACATTATATATATATATATATATATTGTGAGAATTCGCTCCAAACCGTAGTGCATTAAAGATTGGTGGAGCCCTGAACCCTTCCCAACACCTTTATTTTAAAGGCTGTGCACACCTGTGCCATCAGCATGCGCTGGCCACTCAAATTCTGGAGACAGGAATTTAGATAACACAGTGGCATTGCCACGCACTGCCAGTGTGTGTGTATTTTATGCTCTGATTTATATACTACTATACACAGAGTACAGGTAGACTTAGTGTCAAGGACCACAAATGGGCGGTTGCCAAGGGAGTACCGGGACGCAGGAGACCGGACAATGTGCGAGGTATTGCTGTTCATCACTTGTCCTCAGAAGTCAGATTACAGGCACTGATAATACGAATACACACAGAACAGTCTGTTTCCAGATATGAGTTATGGATCCAAAAGTGATGGTAATGGTTTCAGCTGTAGAGACCAAAGACTGATATTTTACACCTAACAGAACCAGTAGTACCATAAAATAGACCCAAATATTTATAATTTCCTCATATTTCATTATAAAACCTTTCATTTGGCACGCGTAGTATCGCCAATACAATAATTGGATGGTTTGTCCCTGTATGTTCAGCTTTAATTGGCACAGTCTAACACCCTTCTCTCTCTCTCGTCGCAGATTATCCTCTGGAAAAGTCAGTCCGGAGAGTGTTCGGACCCTCCATGCCCCTTCAGAATCATCCGAGGACCAGGGTCTGCCATCCAAGCGGCCGCTAAGTCCTGGCCGGGAGAAAGAGCTGTCCTTGTATAAGAAGACCAAACGCGCCATGACCAGCAAGAAGTACAGCGTAAGCCAGGCAGAAGCGGAGGTCACTACGCCCATTGAGCTGATCAGTCGAGGTCCAGACGGGCGTTTTGTCACAGACAGCCCAGACCAGGAGCCAGCTCTGCGCAGTCGCCGTATACAAGGTTTTCCATTTGCAGAGGAGACTGACATGTACCCAGAGTTCCGACAGTCTGATGAGGAGAATGATGAACCAACTGGATTGAAGTCCCAGCTCACCCCATTGTCATCCAGCCAAGATTCTCCTCTACAGCCTCCCGCATATAGTCCTCGGTTTCAGCATCAGCCCTCTGAGGGAAGGCAACAGGCTTCTGGTCAGTCCCGACCTGGCGGATACCATCATGGTCATATATACGGATATCTTAGCAGCAGCCCTCGTGATTCTGATCCTCCTCCACCCTTCTATATGCCAGAGGTCAGTCCTCTTAGTTCCGTCATGTCCTCGCCACCTTTACATCCTGAAGGATCTTTTCCACCCATCCCGGAAGAGAATGGCGAGAACAGCTCTACAAGTACCTTGCCTCTCACTCATACGCCTACTGGGGGTCGTTCTCCAGAGCAGTGGGGAGTACCAGAGTTCCCCTTCGGAGGATTGGATGTTCCCCCATCTCCTTCTATGTTTATCCAACACCGCTATGAACCTGCAGAGATGAGGCGTCCTTTGCCTCCACCACCACCAGATCCATTCCCACGAGGACGCCTACCTCCCAGCTCCTTGCAAGTTCCACCATATGCTGCCATCTTGCCTCTGGAACCCCACCCGGGTTGGTCAGGTCGGCTTCCTGGTCGTGGCCCTCATCCTCCTCACCCAACTTCTTGGCAGGATGCAGCTATGCAACTGGCTGCTCAGAGCCAGCTTCGGCACACTAGCCAAGGGATGGGAATCCCGGTGCTTCCATACCCAGACATCCCCGAGCCAGGGTCCTTTGGGATGGATGCTCGTTGGTTTGAGAGCCGGACACGTCCGCAAATGAGCCCCAGACAGCATCGTAGACTAGAGCCAAGTATACATCAGGTGGTGCTGCAGCCCTCTCGCCTTTCCCCACTGACGCAGAGTCCACTGAGTTCCAGGCATGGCTCCCCTGAACTAAGTGCTAGAGCCAGGCCTAGGCCTGGCCTGCTTCCCCCACCTTCAGACTGCTCTGGCATTGCTCTACAGCCTCCGGGCTTTTTACACAAATCACCTCCTTCCTCTGGATCCCCAGCAAAGAGCAGCCATGATAGTCCCAGCTACCGACTTACCCCACCTGACTCTTCCCCCCATGCGGACGGACGCCGAAGAGGAGAAGAGCGCGTACACGCAGAGACAGCGGTGCTGTGCACTGCAGGGTGAGTCCAATGCTGCTAGCGTGAGAATGAATGTAGTGTTAGGGGGTTTCCATTGGATGATTTGCAGATCACATGACAAAGGGGAATCCCAATACAAATCTGGTGTTCCTTGAGTGCACTGCTTCCTGTTTGTAATTTATGGGAGAACAACGTATGAAAGGTGGAAGCATTTGAGAGCTAACTAGGTTCCTTATATGAAACTTTGCTCTGATGAGCTGCATGCAGTGAAAAGTATTTAACCTGTTGTCACCAAATCTTAAAAAAAAAAACATATTTCTGTCAGCTGCATCCAGGACT
>NW_017307277.1:382483-382773 GCF_000935625.1 Nanorana parkeri | reverse complement strand
TTGTTTTGTCTGAGGATCCACTTTAATGGGGGTCATGCCAAAGTGCCGTGTTCTATCCAAAGTTATTCCTCCTTTTGGTTGTGCTGACAGAAAACAACAGGCTTGTTACCCCAGTGTAGCAGAGTACACTGGGGTAAATATACCCTGCAGCCCCGTGTTGTACTCGGGGACACTTTTAGGGTGCTCTCTACCTCCCTCTGCTTGGTGACATCCCCTCCTTGCCATGTGCATTAGTGACTGATGGGGGGTAATGTGGATCAACTCTGCTGTTCCAAAGCTTCCCCCCCCCC
>NW_017307277.1:367047-382446 GCF_000935625.1 Nanorana parkeri | reverse complement strand
AAGCTGTCCCCCCCCCCCCCCCCGGCACTGGGGCACACTGAAAAGTTGTGGATTTTTCACCTAATGGACAAAGCCAGCAAAGCATTTAACATGAAATGTTGATATTTCTTTCAGCATGTTTTATGAAGATTTTTGATTTTATGTTGGTAAAACATTGCCACCGTACTGAGACATCCGCGAGGGAGAAGATCCCACTGCTGATAGTATTACCGCCAGTGACAAGGAAAAGCACTTTATGAATGGGGCCATTATTTGGCCATTTGTGTAATGCAACATGTTTGTACTGAACCGATCATTACCTAGGGGCCTGGACACCTAAACCATAATTACCAAGGGGCCTGGACACCTAAACCATAATTACCAAGGGGCCTGGACACCTAAACCATAATTACCTAGGGGCCTGGACACTAGATTTTTGATTTTATGTTGGTAAAACATTGCCACCGTACTGAGACATCCGCGAGGGAGAAGATCCCACTGCTGATAGTATTACCGCCAGTGACAAGGAAAAGCACTTTATGAATGGGGCCATTATTTGGCCATTTGTGTAATGCAACATGTTTGTACTGAACCGATCATTACCTAGGGGCCTGGACACCTAAACCATAATTACCAAGGGGCCTGGACACCTAAACCATAATTACCAAGGGGCCTGGACACCTAAACCATAATTACCTAGGGGCCTGGACACCTGACCTTCCATTAACCATTGGCCCCCCTGGGGTATCGCGCACACGGCCATACTCCAAAAAGCAAAACAGACAGAGATGAGTTGTTGGTTCTGTTTTTGTCTAGAGGTTTGGATGGCGCCAGTAGAGTACAAACCATTGTAGCTGTAGTTACTAAACAAATCACAGACTTACTCTTGATAAGAGGCATCACAGCCCACCGAGCTGACACATGGTGACTCGGATCTGTTGTTGGTACCTATATGGTGAATATTGACATAGTTGTAGCTCCCCCTGCCATAGTGAACACTATTCGCACAATGTGCCAAATTCCACTTTCTAAACCCGCAACATTCTTAGCTGCGCCTGTAGATAATCGCGGCACATAGATCGGCCGTACACGGCCTGGACATCGTAAACCGGCAGAGCGCGCGGGCCATGCTGTGATCTGTTGTAGATGCGAACGGCACTCTGTGTGAACACAGCGCAGACGGCCTCATCACTCATGTTGTGTGTGTCAGTAAATGGCAATAAACCACTGTAACCTTTTGCATTGTGTCTAATAAAACGTGTTGTGCTCTCTGCGGTTCTTCTCATTGTTATTTTATATAATTTAGTGTACCGGCTTTAGGAGGACAATGTCATCAATGTTACACACTTTGTATGTACCATGTACACAGTTCAGCATGGAGCCAGAACACGGAGAATGTATATTTCTGTGTCATGTTCAATGTCTGTCTGTCTGTCTTACTGCCCCTGGACAGAATCCTCCCACAATGCGTTAGGGTGCCCACACACCTTACGATAATCACGGGAAATCCCGCGATCGTACGATTATCGTAAGGTGTGTGGAAGCCGTGCGACCTCTACTACTGTACGGTGGCACGACTTTAAACTTACGAACATATTCGAAAACCCGTCGAGAATCGTACGACGTTCGGCGGGTGTGTAGCATGTTCGTAAGATAAAAGCCGGGCGGGCCGGTGTGCGCAAGCACACACTGCCCCTTCGGCATTGCGGTCATCGGAAGCCCGCCCCTCAGGCGGGTGGGGCTTGTGAGCATCGCAAGTACGATCTGCCTGTCCAAGATAGGCAGATCGTACGTTTTTTTAAAGTACCTTACAACCATGGTTGTAAGGTGTGTGCCCGGCCTTATATAGAATAGAACGTTTGCCGGATCTCCGATTTGGTAGAAATCGGTCCGTTTAGAAAAGGTTTTTTTTTTGTTCAGCAGAATCTTCCCCTATATATCCCAGCAGTGTGTGTGCTCCATATAAATGGTGATTTCCTTGATTATCACACCATGTGGAAAGCTTAGGCATTGGAGAGAGAAGCTCCCGGGGTATCTCCAGATCATAACAAGATGGCGTATTGAAGCTACATAAGACAAAGGAGGCATTATCTCTCCTATTATTCCATCTTCCGTGTCTCATCCCACCAGTCTCGCAGTAACGTGGCAATGTTTATTACCAATGTAATCCCCTCTGTCTTGTGTCCAATGTGTTTTTGTTTTCTCTTTTCCAACGGAGCCTGTTGAGATATCAACATGAAGATCTGATGGTATAAATGGAGGATTCATATTGATATCTGAAGGTTCCAGAGAGCAGAATATAAATGTCAGAAGATTATGATGGATGAGTGAGTGTGTGTGTAGAGACCTGCTAAGATCTTGTTATTTGGCCTCTCTAACATGTTAGAATCAAGGTGCACATTTATATGGTGGCTTCCATAGTGGCATGTACACCCCCCCAATCCAGCCTCCACCCTCCCTGCACTGCCCTGAGTAACTGTGTCTATTTCTGATTGATCTCAGCTATCTGAGCAGTGTTGACGTCATGAGCTCCTTCGTCCAATAGGTAAGGGTGATCCATGTCTGGAGGGGGAAGAGGCAAGTGTGGGGTGGGCTCCTGGTGGGTGGGTAAAACATGGGCCTTCCATTCCCTCTGTTTATTAATCCCAATGTCTGCTTTAAAGGGGAACAGAGCCCAGAATAAGACAACGTGTTCATCATACCAATGGGTTTATCACTTCTAGTATATGAAGAACACTCTTGTGCATGGCACTTTATAAAGAACTACAGCTTCACCCATCACGCAAATCTCTGAGCTCACTAGCATTAGGCCTGGCACAGCTTTACCTAGCTGTCAAGTTTCTGTAATGACATCAGAGTGTGGCCTGGTGCCGCTTTAAGTCTCCCACAAATTTCTGAGGCCACTAGATTCAGGACCATCACTTACTCACTTCCTTGTGCACAACACCAGACCCCATTCATTCATCTCCTGAACAGTCACAACATCTGTTAGGATAGACAGGTCTTCACACCTTCCCCCACAAATGGAAATCACACACGCTAAAAGAAGCAGGTCTGTCTATGTGAGTGTTTGGGGACGAGCACATAGACCTCATTTTATATGCAGGTTGTAGCATTCAATAAAGAGGTTGTCACCTCATAATTCCTGAGATCTTTAATAGGCCACCATGGCCTGGGAGGGTCTAGTAACGACAGCAGGGGGGGGCTTTGAAGTGTATTACCAGAATTTCTAAGGTCTCCACCGGGCCATCGTAACCAGGGAGTGTCCAGTATAACATCGTAGTGTCCAGTACAGACAGGATAATGAGGCTTGTTCTCAGAATTCCTCAGACCATCAGACTGCCATACCCTGGCAGTGCCCAGTATGCTGGAATCCCTGAGGTCTCCACTGGGCCCCCATACTATAGGAGTGTCCAGTATAGACATTATTGGCAGGTGAGGCCTGCTCATAGAATTCCACTAGGCCCCATTACCATTGGAGTGTCCAGTATAGACAACATAGGGCGGTTAGGCCTACTCTGAGAATTTCTGTGGCCTCCACCTGGCTATCATATTCTGAGAGTGTCCAGTATAGACAGGATAGTGAGGTAAGATCTACTCCCTGAATTCCTCAGATTTCCACCAGGTCACCATACCCCAGGAGTTTCCATTATAGACAAGATAGGGAGGGTAAACCTACACCCAGAATTTCTGAGTTCTCACAAGGCCACCATACCATAGAAGAGTGCAGTGTAGACCGGATAGAAGGTGAGGCTTTCTCCTAGAATTCCTGAGGTCTCCACAAGGCCCTATACCATGGGATTGTCCAGTATAGACAAAGATAGGGAGGTGAGACCTACTCCCAGAATTTCTGAGGTCCCCACCAGGTCTCTATACCCTGGAAATGTCCAGCATAGACAGAATAATAAAGTGAATCCTACACCCAGAATTCCTCAGATCTCCACCAGGCCACCATAGCGCAGGCACTTCCAGTATAGACAGGTTAGGGGTAGATTAAACCTATGCCCAGAATTCCTGAGGTCTCCAAAAGGTCATCATACTCTCAAAGTGTCCAATAGAAACAGGAAATGGAGATGAGGTCTAATCCCAGAATGAAAGTGTTAGCCTGTTGGCACATCAACATGAATATCTGCTGTATGCTGTATTTATGTTGATATCTGCTCTTCAAAAAAAGAACAGAGCTGGTAGCCTTTTAGGAACGTTCCAGAAATCAGTGTATAAATGTCGGAAGAATATATGTGACATAGACAGGATAGGGAGATGAGGCCTACCCTTAAGATTGCTGAGATCTCCACTAGGCCACCATACCATGTGTAATGACTAGGTGTATTTGTATGGATCTCAGCTGCGGAGTTGCTAACTCAGGAGGATTCTGGTTTAGGGTACGGCTTCAGGGTCGAGCTCCAGGCGTCACTCTCAATCTTTAGCGGAGAGTTTGGAGCTCTACCATCATGTGCCGCTAAGGGTGGTTCTCTTTTAGTAGGTACAATACACGTGTTGCCCCAGGTTATTTCAGCATACCAGGGTAGCACGGTGTAGTTAAAGTTGCAGAGTAGTAAATAATAAGTGTCTTCCTCTTTAAGAGGTATCAATCAACAAATAATAAACGTTTTCTCAGTAAGAAGTGGCAATCAGAGATGCAGTAACACTTCCCCTTTAACTGCTGAGACTCAGGTTTAAATCAGGAAGTCCATACAGCATGCATGCAAAGTCTATACAATTGCTGGTTTTGAGAGAGGGTAACTGGACAAGCTGTTCCAGAATACCCAATACTTGCACTTTGGATGTTTAAAGCAGAGGGGGTCCGTCAGGCTCTCACTTCTCCGGTTCGGTTCCCAGGTGTCAGCTGGCGTTCACATGTAATAGTGGAACGCCATACTGACATTGCTTCCGTCCTTTTAAGGGAAGACGGATGGGCGGAGCTACTCTAGTTAGAAGCCCGATGCGTTCCACGCTGGAACGCATCGACGGTTTTACTTCCCCCTTGTGGCTTGCGTTCCACTGTGGAGCGCAGCCGCTCTCGTTACACCATGGGATTGTCTAGTATATACCAGAGAGAGAGAAGTGAGGCCACCATTTCCTGGCAGCGTCCAGTCCAGAAAGGATAAAGATATGAGGTCTTCTCCTGGAATTCCTAAGGTTTCTACAAGCCTACTACTCCTATAATTCCCGAGCTTTCTTCCAGGCCACCATACCAGGGAAGTGTGTAATATTAACAGGATAAGGATGTGAGGCACACTCCTAGAGTTCCTGTGGTCTTTGCTAGGCCACCATTTTGTGGGAGTGACCATTGTAGGCAGGAGAGGGAGATAGTCTTCCAGCAGTCTTGAGATCTCTATCAGGCCACCATACCCCAAGTTTCCAGTATAGACAAGCTAGGGAGTTCAAGCCTACTCCTACTCTATGTAAGATCTGTATAGGTCCACCATACACTGGAGTTACCAGAATAGGGAGGTGAGGCCTTCTCCAAGAATTCCTGAGGTCTCCACCAGGCCACCATACCCTGGGAGTAACCAGTATAGACAGGACACAAGGTTAATTGTTGTCAGTACTGGCAGGTATGGGCAAGACATCTTAATTCTTTACTATTAGACAAATCAGAATGAGACATATGGAAGTTGTTTGAGCCAAACCCGATTTCCACACTCGGGAAGAAGAATGCTGTGATGTGCTGTGACTCCTTGACACCACTGATTCCAGTTGATGGGAAACTCTAGAACAGGGGTGCCCATTAGGTAGATCGCGATCTAACAGTAGATCGCAAAGCGAAAACTGGTAGATCCCGATCGGCTCACGGACCTGCGTCCTGTCCTCCCGGGGTGCTCGTGCGGCTGAATGTGTCAGACGCCGCAGATGGGAAGGAGAGATGAGAGGAGACTTGGGAAACTGCTGCAGTGGATGTAAGAAAAGAAAGGCAGGAGAGAGACAGCAGAGAGAGAGAGAGAAGAGACAGCAGATAGAAACAGGGGAGAAAGAGAGGAGAGAGCACGAGGAGAGAGAGAAGAGAGGGCCGGTTGACTTCAATGCGCAGCCTACGTTGGTAGATCTCATTGAGCTCGTCATTTGAAAAGTAGACCTCCAGACGAAAAATTGTGGGCGCCCCTGTTCTAGAAGGTTTCTTTGTTGCTCCAACTTACGTTGTAGCAAACAGATCCCTTAGTGAAATGATATATCTTCCCTCCAAGGGAGTAACAATGCCATGCAGTGACATAGAAACATTGACTTTTACACGCTCGCCTTTACATGTATGATGTCCATTGTCATATTAGCAAATTGTAAATATTTGACACATAATTATAACACAACACATAGACGGTCCTGTCCCTTCCCAGCTTCTATTGTTTGTACCTCCTCAGGTCAGTGCCTCATAAATTTGGGTTGTGCACATGAGATGGTTTCTCACTCTTGGTGTAGGATGTGATGTAAGAGAGCCTGGCACATGGCTGGCCCTGGGAATGGGTTTTTTTTTTCTCAAGGGTGCCAGGTTCCCCTTTAAAGGAGACCTCTGCAACTCCTGTGCATGACAAAGCTTTGTCCCAATGCTGTGACTGTAGCAACCTCTCCCTCCGTCTTCCTCCCTTCCTGTCATGGTGAGACCCTCATCCAATGAGCCATCCTGGCAATACTCGCTGGTGCTTTCAAAGTGACATTTTCCTTCCTCACAGCCTGTAGTGAAGTTCCTCCTCTCTGTGTGTCTGTCAGCGTAGTCACTGCAGTCTCGTCCTTCAATAACAAACTTCTATAGTATGTCTTCCCTCAGTGTCCCCGCTTGTCCCTCAGAGTGTCTGTTGAGTTCTGCAATGGTCTCGTATCCCTTTATGGCAATATGAAAGAACAGATGATTGACAGCTGAGGAGGAAGTACTTGTATCCTGCCCGGATGGTGGACACATACCTCCCTCCTGCTGGTTGCTGGGCCTTCTCTTGCCAGAAACGGCTATCAAGTTGTGGTTTGTGGTTGTCTTGTACGTGTTTTCGGTCTGCTGTTGATGTCTGTCTTTTTTCATGGAACTCCGACAGATCGGTACATAACATCTTGTCCTAGCAGCAGACAGAGCTTGTGGACCGATGAAAGTAGTCACTCGCACTCCATGATATTAAAGTCAATGCTGTTTATTGACTGAGATCACACACATCTCCTTAGCCACGTTTCGAGACCACGCGGTCCCGTCCTCAGGCAAACTCTGTTTGCCTGAGGACGGGACCGCATGGTCTCGAAACGTAGCGAGTGACTACTTTCATCTATCTACATTTCACGGAGGCATCCGTTGTCACTACCGCACCCACCCAGTTGGATTTGGGTTTTTCTCCGGTCAGGAGTGCGATGGGACAGGAGGATTAAGAGCTTGTGGACCATCTCATCATTGTAGAGAGATCAGAGTAAACCCAGATTTTCTTTGTAACCTCTGTTACCCTGTTTCCCCCGAAAATAAGACCTATCCAGAAAATAAGACCTAGATGTGACCATTCCCAGGGCCAGTGGTGGCATAAGGGGGAACTTGAAGAGCCGCGGGAGAGAATGTGCCAATGAAGCCGGCGCTAGAGGAAGCGAGGCGACACCGGAGGGAGCAGAGCCGCATAAGCCGACGCCTCCTCTATAGCCCCGCCTCCTGTCACAGGCGGAGTGATACCAAATACACTCCGCCTGAGAGGAATCCATAGTGAAAGCTTCCCCCATTCTGGCCAGCGATTGGTTAGCAAATTGTGTCTTATTTTCGGGGAAACACGGTAGTGGCAGAATGGTGGAACGCCGTTCCTGAGTCCTAGAGGTGGTGCATTCTGCCAAGCATTTCACAATTAAATATGTCCGCTCACCTCCGTAGAACTTTCCAGCAGCAATTCTGCGTTCTACCAGTTTGAAGTTAGAAGGGAAGCCATGGGAGCACGCAGGAAGCCATGGGAGCACGCAGGACGCCATGGGAGCACGCAGGAAGCCATGGGAGCACGCAGGAAGCCATGGGAGCACGCAGGAAGCCATGGGAGCACGCAGGGAGCCATGAGAGCACGCAGGAAGCCATGGGAGCACGCAGGACGCCATGGGAGCACGCAGGAAGCCATGGGAGCACGCAGGAAGCCATGGGAGCACGCAGGACGCCATGGGAGCACGCAGGACGCCATGGGAGCACGCAGGAAGCCATGGGAGCACGCAGGAAGCCATGGAAGCACGCAGGAAGCCATGGGAGCACGCAGGTTGTGGGGTGTTTCTGGTTCCTCTCTTGCTACAACTATACCGTATTCTACCGAAATAGATCAGGAACATCAGTGAGAAGGTAAAGTGTCCTTCTCTGACCAGACCAGGTGCCCTGCCACGTGTGGAAGGAGTCCATTCTGAGTGCAGGCTCCAGAATATGTGTAATGACAGCGCTGTTCTATAAATTGAGGTTTTTATTGAGTGCAGTTCACATCAGAAATAACACTCTCTTCCATCCAGAGCTGAAACCCACATCAAATATTCATTCATCACATTCAGAGATTTTCAGGGCAAAGCAGTTGCTGTAGTTTTATGACTTACGCTAATGACTAGTACATGGCAGGACTGTCTGTATGTATGTTCTGTGACCTCAGCAAGCACGGACCCTCTAATGCACCCCCCCTCCCCCGAACCTTACTCTCCACCATTGTCAGGGGTCTGGGTGGAGTACAGGAGCTTAGACAAGGCTCACCATCATCAGGAGAGGGCAGATCATCTCCTTTTGGAGACAGTGTAGAAAATAGTAAGTCCCTCTGCACTCCTCACAGCGCTCCCGGCCCAAGTACTTGTAGTGGTGCTCGCAGTGACAATCACGGATGGCGCCGTGCAACAAACAGTGGAAAGCGGAAATCATCAGCACTCAGTAAATATCTTTAATGTCCATTTAATCGGACCAATCAAACACTCTGATATGTCTGGGCTTTACATTGTCCCGAACGCCCTGATGAAGGGATCCTGTGCGGTCCCGAAACATCGCCATTTTGTACATGACAATTGACGATTGGTCCGATTTAAATGGACATCAAAGATAATTACTGAGTGCTGATGATTTCCACTTTTGGAGACAGGAACATTTTGTAGCACGCTCTTCCTTCAGCTGAAATCGGGCTGCCTGTAGCTTAGACATATCAGAGTGTTTGATTGTGGGCAAGAAGTGTCCCCATGTGCAGATGGTGGCAATCTGCTGCTTAAAGGAGAACTATGGGGGTTAAGTCTTTTCCCCATAGCTCTCCTTAGGGTAACGGGAGGACACAAACTAGCGTCCTCCCGTCACCCTAGGCTCAGTATATAGGGAGCTGCAGCTCGCGGTATACTGAGACGCCGCAGCTCAAGCGGATCCCGACAATTATGTCGGGATCCGCTCTCGCGGTGTCCTGCCAGCCCATACAGAGAAACGGCCGGATAATTCACATTACAATGCCATATCCCATAGAAAACCTGCACAGTGGGGCAAAACTGGTACGTGGGGGGGGTTCTCTGGTGTTGCTTTGGGTCCATGATATATGAGCCGTGTCCTAAAGTTAACATTTCATGTTGTAGGTAGCATGTTTAGCACACTTTCCACACACATATGGTCCTTTGGTGCTCATACTGTTATAACAGACCCAAGGCTGCCTCTCCTGTACAGTGGTCTCCCCATTGGTAGAATGATTAGTCCGGGAAGTTCACATTACAAAATATCTATACTCAAAGCTTGTCCTCATCATTTTTGATAAAAGTAGCATTACTATGCATGTTGTAGTTCATCAGGTGAGGATCTGCACCTGATTGGCTAACACAATCCCCTAAGACCTCGGTTCTCAACTGGTGGGTCGTGACCCCGTGTTCAGTGGGTCGCCGCATGCCTTCCACTTTTCTAGATGAGGCTCCACAGCCTCCCCTTGGAGCAGCATTGTCAGTTCTCGGGCCAAGCAGCCATTCAAACTATGCTGCCCGGGGCCGAGTGTCAGCTTGAGGTGGGGTGAGATGGGGCCATGGCCCCGAGGGAGCCCCATCCATACATGCGTTGCTTGCAGCTCCCTCGCTTGCCCTCTAGAGGTGCCTGGACCGGAGTGACGTCACATTCTGGCTCCCAGCACCTCTACAGGGCACGCAAGGGAGCTGCACAAGCAATGCCCATATGGATGGAGCTCCATCACAGCACAGCAGCCGACACTGGACCGCAGGCTGAGGATCCACTCCAGTTCTCATAAGATAGGGAGACCGGGTGGATCTGTACCGCAATGCCGTGCGTTCCATTGCGGAGCAACTTGGGTCACGACTTAATGGCCCAGGACAAATGTGGGTCCTGAGGTTACACAAACCGCTGCCCTAAAACGTAGATACAAACATTTGGAATGAGTTGTCCGACGTAATGATCTCGGATGAGTCGTCCACGTACCCCGTCCACGCTGTCATTACACAGATTCTGTGACCAGCAGACCAGATCCCTCTCTGGAACCGAAAACCTCTTTAACGTTCCATTCACCGTATCATTGTATTAGTGTCACCTCTGCTGTTCAGTGTGCAGGAGCCCAGTTATAAAGATTGGCTAAATCATTTGTTTGTTTTGTTGTTATCTCATTGGGCACCACGCACCATTTCCAATGTATAAACGTTTCATTTGAATGAGCAATGGTGAGATGAAACGTAAGAATATTACAAAGTAAAGCAGATTGGTGAGGTAAAAGGACGAAACACAATCGGTCCTGAGCTACGACCCACATCACCTGGGACAAAAGATGAAATATTTTTGACATTTTATAAATGGACCCCCCGCAGGCTCCCGGTCATTAGAGATCAGGGGTAGCAAACCTCCGGCCCTCCAGCTGTGGTGGAACTACAAATCCCATGATGCATCTCTCTCCGGGAGTCATGTCTGTGGCTGTGAGAATCTTGCAATGCCTCATGGGATTTGTGGTTGCACCCCCAGCTGGAGGGCCCGGAGGTTTGCTACCCCTGGACTAGATGGATGACAATATTACACAGTGATCTGTAAGGCCCCGTTCCCACTGCGCGATATGCAAATTATATACTCACTGCCGCAAGCAGTGATTTCAGCTAATAGTCTGGAATCATTCAAGAGGCTTTTGGACGATTTCCTGAGAAACGGTAATATACAGGGGTACAGGTAATATACAGGGGTACAGGTAATATACAGGGGTACAGGTAATATACAGGGGTACAGGTAGCATACAGGGGTACAGGTAATATACAGGGGTACAGGTAATATACAGGGGTACAGGTAATATACAGGGGTACAAGTACTCCTAATAACGAGATGACGCGAGGATCTTTACACCCACACACACACACAATGGGTTGGACTTGATGGACATATGTCTTTATTCAACCTCAAATACTATGTAACTATGTAACAAATCGCGCCTTTTTTTGCGCGATTTGCATATTGCGCGACATCGCGAGATTTGCAGCGCGATATCGCGTTCAAGCTTGCATTGAGCAAGCTTGAATCGCGGCTAAATCCGCTCCAAAAAGGGTCCTGCTGTAGCGACACACGACCCGCGACAGCAGGGCCCTTTGCCCCATTGAAATGCATTGGAGCGCGATATCGCGCGGTAAGTTGCCGCGATATCGCGGGAATTACCGCACGATAAATCGCTCAATGTGAACGGGGCTTTAGAGGGCAGAGAAATAACCTCCACATGTCCATCCAATGAAATCACACAATATATTTGTTAGTGATGCACCGATACCGATCAGTATCGGTGCCGATACCGAGTATTTGGGCTGGTACTCGTACTCGCCCAAATGCTCCGATGCCTAGCACGAGTACTTCCTGTATCAGGAAGCCGGGCAGCACGTCATTACACGGCGCCCGGTTTCCTTATTGGCCGGGAAACGGCTCCCTGCTCTCTCGTCACTTGTGATGAGAGAGCATGGAGCCGACTTCCCGGCCAATCAGGAAGCCGGGTATCGTGTAATGACGCTCTGCCTGGCTTCCCGATTGGTCAGGAAGCTAGCAAATCCGGAAGCCGTGTAATGACGCAGCGCCGGCATTCTGATTGGCCGGAAAGGCGGCGTCATGCTCCCTCGTCATCTCATGAATCATAATATTAAGAAACTGACCTTAAATCATTCGTTTGTATTGCTTTAGAAAAAATGTGACCTGTCTCTTTAAGAAAAAGTATCGGTATCGGCGAGTACTTGAGCAAAAGTATCGGTACTCGGTCGTAAAAAAAAAGTGGTATCGGTGCATCCCTAATATTTATGATGTGTGGTATGAAGCAGTGTGATTGGCTGCAGAGTGTGAGAAGATCCCCCTTCCCCCTCCCTTGGAGTTACACCACACTTAGGGCTCGTTGGCACCATGTCCGTTGAGCCGCGTTCTTCTGCACACGTATGGTGTGAACCACTTCCAGTTGTGTTCCGTGTGGCCTGTTCACGCCATACACGTGCAGTGGTGTGCAGGAGAACCCAGCTCAATGGATATGGTGTGAAGAAGACCTTATTGTCTTATTACATAAAGCGTAGAGCGGTAATTCAGAGCTACCAATCAAAACGTCATCCTTCTCTAAGCGCGCTTCAGAAGGCTGAAATCTGATCGGTTGCCATGGGTTACTGGGATTGTCTGGTCATCTTTGGAGTTGGCAGCTTTCTATACTGGCAGTGCCTACTGTCCGGTAGATGGCCCTTGTGTTTGAATGGACCTCTTGGAAGCTGATGATGAAAGGGTGCGCACTGCAGGACGCCATTGTATTAGCAGGATGTCATATAGCTGAGGAGGGCCTCCGTCCGGCTGATCACTCCCTGTGCGCTTCATACGAACACGCAGACATGCGCTTAGATGGGGTGAAGGTGTCTTCTAGAGGCTCTTCAACTCCCAGATTGCCATAGCAGAGAGGTGAAGGGTCAGATTGTTCCCTCTGTGACTCTGACCGTTCTCTTCTCCCCCTCCAGGCTCGGGTTAGCTGCTGTACCTGAGAGGTCTGAAGTCATAGATGACCGCATCCATAAGCCCAAAAAATCTAGCAAGGGCAGATCAAAGTCCAGGAAGCACTCTGGTAAGAACGGCTGAATCTAGTGATGTCTGTATAATCTGCTGCGCATAAAAACAACGTAGTGAAGTCTCTTTCTGGTCCAGCATTTCTCAACCTTTTTCCAGTCACGGCCGCCTTGGTATGCAAAACCTTGAGGCGCCCCAGGCTAAAATGTAAAAAAAAAGACGTGTGGCCTTCATAGGAGACTCGTATCCGAGATGAGGGGGGTCTTGTATGGTTTTTAAGAGGAAACCCCATGCAAAAACACAACAAAAGTGGGGTTCATCCCTTCAAATCAGGACCCCCCTTTATAGTAAGAACCCCCTCCTCATCAGAGCCCCCCCTTGCTTTCACAGAATTCCCCCTTTACATTAGGAGCCCCCTTCACATTTGAGTCTCGCCCTTTTACCTCAGACTCTCTCTCCTTCACATTGGGGGCCCAGTTTACATTAGGAGTTCCATCCTTCACTGAGCCCTCGTTCACACCTGAACGTTTTGTAGCGGGTTCTACGCTCGACGAACGCTCTACAAAACGCTCAAAAATATAAATCCCATTGTATTCAATGGTCTGGTTGCCACCTCGGCGTATTTCCGCCCGTCCCTAACGCGCTACAAAACAGCCCACGCCTGAAAAGGTACAGGTACTACTTTGGGCCGTTTTGTTGCGCGTTTCCATTGGGATACAGCCAAGTAGCCTTCGGAAACGCGCGTTTGTCGCGCGACTTTTTCCCCGCGGATCGCGGTAAAAAAAGCGTGACGGTCGCGCGACAGACGCGCATATGCAATACGCCTAGGTGTGAACGAGACCTTAAGGAGGCCCCTTTGGTATCAGAGTCCACCCTTCACGTCCTACCATCAGGAGCTGAAGCTACGGTAGCATAGCAGAGGGCAGGAGGTAGAGCAGGCCTGGATGGAGGAGAACCTCCGTCCTTTGGGTTCCGTCCTCTCTGGATGCTTCGTTTCCATGTTGTTGTTGGCCAGGCCCACCTCCACTATGGAAAGGCATGGCGCTAGGAGAACATTTCCAGGCACTCTGGTTGAGAAAAGCTGTTCTAGTCCTTCTATCCATTTCAGGTCCTTCTCCGATGGTCATGTGATCTAGCCCACCACCTCCTGCTCTCCTCATTTCTCTGTGACGCGGCGTAGAAATGTCTCCGTGTACGGGAGTTAATGCTCACTGTCTTCTCTCCACCAGATGGATCCACCTCGCAGGTCCACCAGCCGGCCACAGCCATGTATACTGACACTCGCTGCATCCGTAGGAAGAAGCGTCCGGCTCGACAAGACCCCCTGTCTCGCCTGTCCGCTCTGAGGGATGAGCTTTGCCACCGTTCGCTGTCTGACGACCGGGCTGCCATACTGACCAGCACCGAGCCCGACGATTCCAGCGGCCACGCCACCCTTCTGTGACCATCACAAGAGAGAGGCCTGTATTATGGCCCCTTTCTGTCTCTTGGTGCTGACACTGCACTGCAGCAAGTTGTGCGTTCATTCCTACCTCACCAACCCTGTGCGCGCACGCGGAGGAGAGACTAAGCCTCACATGTTGGAGACATGTACAGTGTTAAGATGGCTGCCGGTGGGGGGGGGGACACACATGCTGGTCACAGCTTGGCACTTTGTATGACCGCAGCACACGTGGCAGCTCTGAGAACAAAGCCACGTCTCACGGCCCGACCCGGCCCGATGGTGTTTTCTATGTGAACCGTAGCAGAGAGTCGTGCTGTGTGTCTAGCCAGGGCCGCTGCGTGTCTACATGAAACATGCCATGGCGTGCGTGTCTGTGTATACATGCGTTTGGACATACGTGTACCCGCTAATGGGTTTTGCCTCGACTACGCAGTACATAGAGAGAATATTTAGACATATATGATATATTTTATTGTGTAGGGACTAGACTGATTAGTTGTTTGTATTATCGGGGACGCACATCACTGAAGCTGCTGAATGACCTCCATCTTGTTTGTACTTCCTGTTCATGTGTTCACTCGTTCTTCTTATTTATTTAATTTATTTGTCTCTCTCCGGACACCATACCCCCCCCGCAGTCCGGGCCAGCCTTGACTGAGGGGGATCTTCTCTCTGGGGGGTTCACATGTTCTGGTGCTGTTTGGGGAATTTCGGGGGTTTTTCGTTTTTAAAGGAAACCTGCCGTGAGAAAACCATTGCTGAGGTCAATCTGAAAAATGTCGGTCGCCTATCTTGTCATCCTGCTCCTCTGACTTTAACACTTTCCGACTCCCCCCCCCCAAAGAAGTCCGCGTGTGAAGAAAATCAAAGAGAGGTCCTCATCCGCATCCTCCTTCCAAGTATTGAAGCCAGAGGGTCAGTATAACAGCCATCAGCCAGGCTTTTGTCACGACAGGTCCCCTTTAAGCACATGAAGAAGTAGTACACGCCATTCTGTTACTTCTTTTGTTGCTGTTTTTGTTTTTTTCTTGAAGGCTTTTTTATGATGTGACGGCGATAA
>NW_017307277.1:366160-366881 GCF_000935625.1 Nanorana parkeri | reverse complement strand
ATATCCCCTGTAAGCTGCTATAGTGACAGCTCAGATGCTGATTGCGATGGTTGGGAAGATTTGAGGTAATCGTGTAAGCAATAATTTCCAGAAACTGCTGCAGACGGTTTTACTTTTTCGTCACGGAATGGCTCATATCAGGGGGGTCACCTTCTCCCCCAACCCCCCGCCCCCCCCGGACTGCTCACACAGAACGCCCGCCAGTCCCGTTCACTAGGAGACTGGAAACACGTGAAGTTGTCACAAACCCATACTAGTGCCAACGCTATAAGTACCTCTCGGTGAGGGAAGGAAGGGGCCTGTCTGTCATCCCCGTCCATTGCTCGCGGTCATCAATGTGGTCAGCTGTTCCTGGAACGGAGTTGTCACCTTTTAGATAATATATGTAGAATGCGAAGAGTACCTGTTATCAGGGCCGGTGCTGCCACTAGGCAAAGTAGGCAGCCGCCTAGGGCGCACTGCTGACTAGGGCACAGCCTCGACCACTAACCCATAGCAGGCTGGCTATTGTGGCCCCGCCCACTGAGCAGAGGAGCGGAACTGACAGACAACTTTCTTTCTGAGGACCACTCCTCTGCTCAGTTTCAATAGCCAGTCTGCTATTGGCTATTTCAAATTAAAATTAGCCAATAGCAGTCTGGCTATTGCTCCCGGCTGCTTACATCCACCTGTCGCCCGTGGAAGCTAGGTAGCAGGAGAATGGGGCCGCATGGGGATTGGG
>NW_017307277.1:359864-363095 GCF_000935625.1 Nanorana parkeri | reverse complement strand
GTAGCTGGTCTTGCCTAGGGGGGCTGGGCGGGGGGAAGGGCGGGTAGCTGGCCTCGCCTAGTGCACAAAATAGTCCAGCACCGGCCCTGCCTGTTATGTATGAATCCTGGAATGAACAGACCGCATCTTATGGAGGATGTGGGTGGTCCCAGTGACATCACAATTCCGTAGAGATCACGCTACAACCAGTGACATCACAATTCCGTAGAGATCACGCTACAACATGGCGGGTTCATGGTGTGACGTCACTGGCGGCGTCTGAAGGGTTTCATGAGGCCCTCTTATTATTTATTGAATGGCTGCGGGCGTGTGACCTGTTTTGGATGGATTGACCACGGTGTGGAAGCCGGACCGTTGCCGATCATTAAATCTGCCCCCGGCGGGAGGCAGCGATGAGCTGAAACATGAGACTGTTAGAGGATCTTCCTGGAAGACTCCCGTCCTGTGATTTGTTGACACTGAATGTCGTTGGATCGCCGCGGCGACCGGGATTGCTGGAGATGTGAGTGGCGGCCGCTGGTGGAGTTATAAATGTGCCCCGACGTTCTCTTACCCCCGGGCGGAGTTTGTAAGATGGCGATCATTTTTAGGGAAAACCTCCGTTATCTGACCCAACAGGATGTTGTTGTTTTTTTCTAATTTGAATGTGACTCCAATGAATTATTCGGTGTCACACAATCATAGCGGTAATGGTAAATAATACTTAAAGTGGAACTATGAGGGGGGGTGATTGATTTCCACTCATAATCTGAGCCGACCTGTGACAATGAGACTGTCACAGGTCGGCTCAGTAGATCGGGAACACATACCGGCGCTCGCTCACCTCTCGATCCTGTCACAGTTCTCTGCCGTGACAGGGGGAGGGGCTGGATTCCCCCCTCCCCGCTCCGATCTGCCAGCGCTGAATGGCGGAACGGACGGGGGAGGGGGCGGGTACAGCTGGCTCTGCCTCTAGATAGGCAGAGCCAGCTGTCACTCACGCAGCTGGGCTGATCCCGGCACAATTGTCGGGATCCGCTCCGGCTGCGGCGCCTCAGTATACCGCGAGCTGTAGCTCCCTATATACTGAGCCTCGGGTGACGGGAGGACGCTAGTTTGTGTCCCCCCGTTACCCTAAGGAGAACTATGGGGAAAAGCCTTAACCCCGTAGTTCTCCTTTAATGCTGCGAATTGCCCCCTTTAGTATCAATGACGTATTTTGTATTGGGTGGTGAATGAGGCCCTTTAATTTCTCATCTGGTAAACACTGTAGGTCAGAGACCCCCCAAAACAGCAGAGATCCACCGCCATGCTTCCCTTTGCAGGCCTTGTTGACTCCTGCCCAAACATATAGTCGTGGCCATAAAATTCAGATTTGGTCTCATCGCTCCAAATGATTTTGTTTCAGCAGTTTGGAGGCTTCTCTAGGTGATTTAAGTGGGCGTTGGTGTAGCCAAAATGGCTGACATTTTACAGACCCTGCCAGGGGTATGCAAACTAAGAGGCACCATTGTAGAACAGAGTGGCGAATGTGATTGGCATTAGATCTGAGTGGCAGTTACGAATGGCGTTAAGTTGGAGTGGTCGCCATCTTCCTTGTTCCAGTCCATGCTGGTGAAGGTCTCTGAGGATTCCCTCCTCGGGGGCGGGATCAATGCTCTTCATGCTGTGAGTCTGGTGGAGATATTTGGGGGGTCCCGGTGATGGTCTCGCTGTCCTTCCAGAATATTGTACTGTTGTATTAATTGAAGTGGTGCTCCGGTTCCAGCAATAATGTCTGTGGTGAGAGGCCGGACCGCTGCGACTTCCCGTGTGTCCACCTGTAGCGTGTTTTCCGGAGATGAGTGGATGTGTTGCCGGCAGCCGTAGGATGGACTGACCGCGTGCTGTATACGGCGGCACTCACCGGCCTCTCCTCAGTTGTTTGTGTTCAGTCTGTCCGCTCCCGGTGTATATCGCGCGGTCTTCACGCGGCAAAAGCCAACACCGGATAATCATTTGTGTCGGAGAATATATTTCTAACTCTGATGAGGAGACGTGTTACTCTACACAATGAACCGGCAAGGTCATGGTACATACAGGACCTATGTGCACAGTGTGGACCATCATATACACGTGGTACAAACGGGCTCTGTGTGCGCAATGTAGACGGTCTTCTACACGTGGTACATGCAGGTCCTGTGTGCACTGTGTAGACCGTGTTGTGTAGACGTGATACATGCAGGTCCTGTGTGCACAGTGTAGACCGTGTTGTGTAGACGTGGTACATGCAGGTCCTGTGTGCACAGTGTAGACTGTGTTGTGTACACGTGGTACATGCAGGTCCTGTGTGCACAGTGTAGACTGTGTTGTGTACACGTGGTACATGCAGGTCCTGTGTGCACAGTGTAGACTGTGTTGTGTACACGTGGTACATGCAGGTCCCGTGTGCACAGTGTAGACTGTGTTGTGTACACGTGGTACATGCAGGTCCTGTGTGCACTGTGTAGACCGTGTTGTGTAGACGTGATACATGCAGGTCCTGTGTGCACAGTGTAGACCGTGTTGTGTAGACGTGGTACATGCAGGTCCTGTGTGCACAGTGTAGACTGTGTTGTGTACACGTGATACATGCAGGTCCTGTGTGCACAGTGTAGACTGTGTTGTGTACACGTGATACATGCAGGTCCTGTGTGCACAGTGTAGACTGTGTTGTGTACACGTGGTACATGCAGGTCCTGTGTGCACAGTGTAGACCTTGTCGTGTTATAGACCGTATACCTGCGCCATCCCGGTTAGATCCGGCACGTGACTTGCTTAGCGGTGAGTCGGGGGCCATTTTGCTGGGGCCCCGCCCTGTACATACCATTCCATGGCCGGAGGTATTCTCGTTGTCTCTGTGCAGTTATCACGGTCTACATATAAGAATAATATATATATATAGTGAGCGAGGAAGAGACTTTATCTATAGATAGGATCTTTTATTTTTCTATCGAGCTGCTGCTAGCCACAGGGCTGGTGGTGCGTAGTCACTGGCCCGTGTGGACAGAGTCATTCCCTCTAGAGATCGGCGCGCCCCCTCTCTGGTCGGGATCGACTGTCGGTGCTATAGACGTCCGGCTATCATTTCCAGTCGTTTCTTCGGTGCATAGGACTAGCCGGACAGCTGTTCAGATTTTTCGGTGATCTCTGGCTGAACCATTCTTCTTGCGTGCTGTACAGCAGTACAAGTGACGGCACCGGGGGGGGCGGCATCTGACTGGTGCCCGCGGG
>NW_017307277.1:355428-358131 GCF_000935625.1 Nanorana parkeri | reverse complement strand
GCATCTGACTGGTGCCCGCGGGGTGGGGGGAGGGGAGGGGCGTCTGTCAAACCTTCCGCAGATATGCAGTTCAGATGATTGTGGCTCAGGCGTCTGACTCCGGGCTTCTAGCTTTACTCTTATGATGGCCTCTTGCCTTCCTAATCACCAGACACCTCAATTATTCTGTACTGTTCGTAACCAGCCAAGGAGCCGCCAGTCCCACCGCCGCCACCCACACCATACCTGGGCGCCAGGGTCCATCATACCAGGGTCCATCGTACCAGGGTCCATCGTACCTGGGTCCGTCGTACCAGGGTCCATCATATCATAC
Source organism: Nanorana parkeri (assembly GCF_000935625.1). Classification (NCBI taxonomy): domain Eukaryota; kingdom Metazoa; phylum Chordata; class Amphibia; order Anura; family Dicroglossidae; genus Nanorana; species Nanorana parkeri. The sequence continues at coordinate 357,818 of NW_017307277.1, read as the reverse complement.
CAGGGTCCATCGTACCTGGGTCCGTCGTACCAGGGTCCATCATATCATACCAGGGTCCATCGTACCTGGGTCCGTCGTACCAGGGTCCATCATATCATACCAGGGTCCATCGTACCTGGGTCCGTCGTACCAGGGTCCATCATATCATACCAGGGTCCATCGTACCTGGGTCCGTCGTACCAGGGTCCATCATATCATACCAGGGTCCATCGTACCTGGGTCCGTCGTACCAGGGTCCATCATATCATACCAGGGTCCATCGTACCTGGGTCCGTCGTACCAGGGTCCATCATATCATACCAGGGTCCATCGTACCTGGGTCCGTCGTACCAGGGTCCATCATATCATACCAGGGTCCATCGTACCTGGGTCCGTCGTACCAGGGTCCATCATATCATACCAGGGTCCATCGTACCTGGGTCCGTCGTACCAGGGTCCATCATATCATACCAGGGTCCATCGTAGCTGGGTCCATCGTACCAGGGTCCATCGTACCAGGGTCCATCGCACCAGGGTCCATCGTACCAGGGTCCATCATATCATACCAGGGTCCATCGTACCTGGGTCCATCGTACCAGGGTCCATCGTACCAGGGTCCATCATACCTGGGTCCATCATACCAGGGTCCATCATATCATACCAGAGTCCATCACACCTGGGTCCATCACACCTGGGTCCATCCTACCTGGGTCCATCCTACCAGGGTCCATCACACCAGGGTCCATCACACCAGGGTCCATCACACCAGGGTCCATCACACCAGGGTCCATCACACCTGGGTCCATCATACCTGGGTCCATCTGTGTGTGGCTGGAAGGTGACGAATGGGGAGATATTCAGAAGAAGCACATTGGGGGTACCTGTCTCCGGAGCATCGCAGAGATTCCAGGTGCGGTTGACCCCTCTGGGTCAGAATGCGGTCTGCGGCTGGAGGGGGGTAATCTGCCGGTGCCCCTTCAGTGCCTTATTGCCATCAGAAGCACATTTTGCCATCTCAGATATAAACCTGTTGAAGCCTTAGCTTGTCTGTAGAGAAGGAGGTGCTAGGCTGGTGGGGGGTTGGTCTTGCATCGAAGGGTGCTACTCATAGACGCGTCGTCTCTCACTGCTCACCGGAGCGTTTTTCTTTTGGTCGCCGGTGACCGGTTCTGGTGCTCTCCGACAACCTTCAAACTACATTGTGCCAAAGTTTCTAGATCTTTCTTATCGATGAATGTGTTCACTGAACGGGCTCGTTTTGTTTCCCACGAGGAAGCCAGCTGCCGTTCATCCAGCGACAAATAACGTTTTGCGCCCCCGGTTATGAGAGGCAGGTGACTCCTCCCAGGATAGGAATTAAATGAAGACGTCTTCCAACTGAGACAAAGCCGCACGTGACCTGTAGAGTTGCCGAAAAGCACTTTCAGACCATAGTTCAGATCTTTCTCTGAAATGAGACGGTGAATCCAGTGGAAGGTCGTCGCAGCAATTTTCAGTGCTGACTTTAAGCCCTCGTTCACACCTGAACGTTTTGTAGCGCGTTCTACGCTCGACGAACGCTCTACAAAACGCTCAAACATCTAAATCGCATTGTATTCAATGGTCTCGTTCCAACCTCGGCGTATTTCCGCCCGTCCTTAACGCGCTACAAAACGGCCCGCGCCTGGAAAGGTGCCGGTACTACTTTGGGCCGTTTTGTTGCGCGTTTCCATTGGGATACAGCCAAGTAGCCTTCGGAAACACGCGTTCGTTGCGCGACTTTTTTACCGCGAATCGCGGTAAAAAAACGCCCGACAGACGCGCATATGCAATACACCTAGGTGTGAACGAGACCTAATTATGAGCCCCCATCTGCTGTCAGAACTGAGTCATTGAAGACGTGTTCATCCGGCCCTGACACCAATGTTGGCCAATCTCTTGGTTGGTGGTCATCAGACTGGCCGTGACGGCATTGAGGCAGATGTTCCAGGTCATCTACAGGTGCAGCTCCTATAATGATTGTTAGTGGGTGGAGACATTTTCCAGAAGGTTGGACAATCTCTTTGTGACCAATAGGAGTAAAGGGAATGAAGCTTTGACTCCGTATGGAAGAAGATCCCGGTGTTTCCTCACGGTGGGTGAGTTGTGTTTCGGGTCAGCAGATGGTTCTCCTTATAGTCTGTCAGACGTCTTCCATTGGATCCTAACGATGAGTGAAGGGGGCTCGTTACCGCTATCCCACCATCATACAACGAGCCCCTCTTCAGTCCCCCCCCCGAATCTCTCAGGGGGCCAGGGCTCTCTCCATGATTGGTCAAATATAGTTGCGTGCGGAATACAAAGGGTAACCTCCCAAATGGGCTCTCGCTGCTTCAGGCTCTGCACTGAAAGACCCCCTCTTTCCACCCCTTTGTGTGGCGCGCACTATAGTT
>NW_017307277.1:350958-354890 GCF_000935625.1 Nanorana parkeri | reverse complement strand
CCCCCCCCCCCCCCAGCCTGGTTGACCATGTTGGGGAATATCTCGATTCCTAGCGGGAGGGTAGAAAATGCACTGAGGGGCACAGTGGTGACACACTCACGTCTATTGCACTTGTGTATTGCGTGCTTGCCACATGAAATGCGACCTTTGTGCATTTTCCTATTAGCCTGTAGACACAAGCGGCGCACGAATGAGCAGCACCACCCGCCTACAAAGTGACAGCACCACCCGCCTACAAAGTGACAGCACCACCCGCCTACAAAGTGACAGCACCACCCGCCTACAAAGTGACAGCACCACCCGCCTACAAAGTGACAGCACCACCCCCTTCACTTTGTAGATAGCCACACCCGGCACGTCCTGTCGCTCGTCTTCTGCTGTCGGGTGCTTCAGCGGTCACAGTTATTCGGACTTGAACCATGTTCTGCTCCGGAATACTCCTAAATCCTCCCACCATGAGAGTGTTCCAGAGCAGAAGGAAGGAGGGACGCCGTCCGACCCCTCGACCTAATAAGGGAGTGAAGCAGATGATTGGTATGGATGGGGAGGACTTTACAACGTGTATAGGTCAGAGCATTATAATGAGCAGTGAGCGAGCTCTGAACTACGTCACTCACTAGGAGTTCTGTCATCCCCGTCCGCCGCCGGAGCTCTGGGATCTTTAAAGGAACGTTCCACCCAAAACGGATATCTTGCCGGCGAATGAAGCCACCTGCTGGTTACTCGTATCTCTCGGGCACGCTGGCTGGGGACCATGTTGGGGACTCCCTCGCTCCCTCTAGATTATTCCTTGATTTTATATTATGGATAACGAAGCGGGAGGACTGGGAGCGCCCCAAAGTGGGTAGAACCAGGCCACCGAATGTGACCGGGAGGTTTCACCGCCGGCGTACACGAGACATAAGGAACCAGTAGGTGCCTCAGGCCGCCATGTTACCCTCGGAAGTGAACTCTCGCTTTGTGGTGGACCGACCTGGTTCTGTCCCGCAGAATGTAATCCTGGCACTGAGAATGTCGGGGCGGCGCCGGCGCTCCGGCTGGAGATTCTCCCGCTGAACACGCAACCCAGAAACCTTACACATTGGTGCTTGAAAGACGACGGAGCAGAACCTGGGTCTCCGGTCTCCTCGCAGCCATTGGAGTAATAATCACCTCACACCCAGGAACCAGGCGGAGTCATTTAAACCAGGCGGAGTCATTTAAACCAGGCGGAGTCATTTAAACCAGGCGGAGTCATTTAAACCAGGCGTTGACATCCAAGCCAGGACCAGGCCGGGTGAGGGGCAAAGCACTGGGACCAATGAAATAACATCAAGACACTATAGAGCAGCGGTCATTAAGTCGCACTGCGATGGGACGCACAGCATTAGGGTATCACGTGTTCCGGTGCGGGTGTACACCATATAGACCGATGATCTATGGAGAGTCCATCCATTATACACCATATAGACCGATGATCTACGGAGAGTCCATCCATTATACACCATATAGACCGATGATCTACGGAGAGTCCATCCATTATACACCATATAGACCGATGATCTACGGAGAGTCCATCCATTATACACCATATAGACCGATGATCTACGGAGAGTCCATCCATTATACACCATATAGACCGATGATCTACGGAGAGTCCATCCATTATACACCATATAGACCGATGATCTACGGAGAGTCCATCCATTATACACCATATAGACCGATGATCTACGGAGAGTCCATCCATTATACACCATATAGACCGATGATCTACGGAGAGTCCATCCATTATACACCATATAGACCGATGATCTACGGAGAGTCCATCCATTATACACCATATAGACCGATGATCTACGGAGAGTCCATCCATTATACACCATATAGACCGATGATCTACGGAGAGTCCATCCATTATACACCATATAGACCGATGATCTACGGAGAGTCCATCCATTATACACCATATAGACCGATGATCTACGGAGAGTCCATCCATTATACACCATATAGACCGATGATCTACGGAGAGTCCATCCATTATACACCATATAGACCGATGATCTACGGAGAGTCCATCCATTATACACCATATAGACCGATGATCTACGGAGAGTCCATCCATTATACACCATATAGACCGATGATCTACGGAGAGTCCATCCATTATACACCATATAGACCGATGATCTACGGAGAGTCCATCCATTATACACCATATAGACCGATGATCTACGGAGAGTCCATCCATTATACACCATATAGACCGATGATCTACGGAGAGTCCATCCATTATACACCATATAGACCGATGATCTACGGAGAGTCCATCCATTATACACCATATAGACCGATGATCTACGGAGAGTCCATCCATTATACACCATATAGACCGATGATCTACGGAGAGTCCATCCATTATACACCATATAGACCGATGATCTACGGAGAGTCCATCCATTATACACCATATAGACCGATGATCTACGGAGAGTCCATCCATTATACACCATATAGACCGATGATCTACGGAGAGTCCATCCATTATACACCATATAGACCGATGATCTACGGAGAGTCCATCCATTATACACCATATAGACCGATGATCTACGGAGAGTCCATCCATTATACACCATATAGACCGATGATCTACGGAGAGTCCATCCATTATACACCATATAGACCGATGATCTACGGAGAGTCCATCCATTATACACCATATAGACCGATGATCTACGGAGAGTCCATCCATTATACACCATATAGACCGATGATCTACGGAGAGTCCATCCATTATACACCATATAGACCGATGATCTACGGAGAGTCCATCCATTATACACCATATAGACCGATGATCTACGGAGAGTCCATCCATTATACACCATATAGACCGATGATCTACGGAGAGTCCATCCATTATACACCATATAGACCGATGATCTACGGAGAGTCCATCCATTATACACCATATAGACCGATGATCTACGGAGAGTCCATCCATTATACACCATATAGACCGATGATCTACGGAGAGTCCATCCATTATACACCATATAGACCGATGATCTACGGAGAGTCCATCCATTATACACCATATAGACCGATGATCTACGGAGAGTCCATCCATTATACACCATATAGACCGATGATCTACGGAGAGTCCATCCATTATACACCATATAGACCGATGATCTACGGAGAGTCCATCCATTATACACCATATAGACCGATGATCTACGGAGAGTCCATCCATTATACACCATATAGACCGATGATCTACGGAGAGTCCATCCATTATACACCATATAGACCGATGATCTACGGAGAGTCCATCCATTATACACCATATAGACCGATGATCTACGGAGAGTCCATCCATTATACACCATATAGACCGATGATCTACGGAGAGTCCATCCATTATACACCATATAGACCGATGATCTACGGAGAGTCCATCCATTATACACCATATAGACCGATGATCTACGGAGAGTCCATCCATTATACACCATATAGACCGATGATCTACGGAGAGTCCATCCATTATACACCATATAGACCGATGATCTACAGAGAGGCCATCCATTATACACTATATAGACCGATGATCTATGGAGAGTCCATCCATTATACACTATGCGTCCTCTGGGACGGAGACCCTCAATAATGATATATAATGGAACGGCGGCCTCCATATGAGGCCCTTGGAGGGGCCGAGGACTCTGATGACCTGAGTGGAGAAGAATGACGATCAGCCGATCGGCCGATCCCAGAAATCCTCATTCCGAAATTGTATCATTTTCCCAAAATTCAGAGCGAATCCTCGAATACAGCGATCCTCCGGAGGCCGCCATCCCTATTCCAGGTCCTTTACCGCCATCTGCTGGTCACAGTCCATATTACACCCAATACACCATCCCGGGGGGGGGGGGGGGGGGCCA
>NW_017307277.1:343173-350901 GCF_000935625.1 Nanorana parkeri | reverse complement strand
CCGATCACATACTCCCCAAATCTCCAGAGCCAATCACACTCTCCCCGGGTCTCCAGAGCCGATCGCATACTCCCCAGATCTCCGGAGCCGATCACACGCTCCCCGGATCTCCGGAGCCGATCACATACTCCCCGGATCTCCAGAGCCGATCACACGCTCCACGGATCTCCGGAGCCAATCACATTCTCCCCGGATCTCCAGAGCCGATCGCATACTCCCCAGATCTCCGGAGCCGATCACACGCTCCCCGGATCTCCGGAGCCGATCACACGCTCCCCGGATCTCCGGAGCCGATCACACGCTCCCCGGATCTCCGGAGCCGATCACACGCTCCCCGGATCTCCGGAGCCGATCACACGCTCCCCGGATCTCCGGAGCCGATCACACGCTCCCCGGATCTCCGGAGCCGATCACACGCTCCCCGGATCTCCGGAGCCGATCACACGCTCCCCGGATCTCCGGAGCCGATCACACGCTCCCCGGATCTCCGGAGCCGATCACACGCTCCCCGGATCTCCGGAGCCGATCACACGCTCCCCGGATCTCCGGAGCCGATCACACGCTCCCCGGATCTCCGGAGCCGATCACACGCTCCCCGGATCTCCGGAGCCGATCACACGCTCCCCGGATCTCCGGAGCCGATCACACGCTCCCCGGATCTCCGGAGCCGATCACACGCTCCCCGGATCTCCGGAGCCGATCACACGCTCCCCGGATCTCCGGAGCCGATCACACGCTCCCCGGATCTCCGGAGCCGATCACACGCTCCCCGGATCTCCGGAGCCGATCACACGCTCCCCGGATCTCCGGAGCCGATCACACGCTCCCCGGATCTCCGGAGCCGATCACACGCTCCCCGGATCTCCGGAGCCGATCACACGCTCCCCGGATCTCCGGAGCCGATCACACGCTCCCCGGATCTCCGGAGCCGATCACACGCTCCCCGGATCTCCGGAGCCGATCACACGCTCCCCGGATCTCCGGAGCCGATCACACGCTCCCCGGATCTCCGGAGCCGATCACACGCTCCCCGGATCTCCGGAGCCGATCACACGCTCCCCGGATCTCCGGAGCCGATCACACGCTCCCCGGATCTCCGGAGCCGATCACACGCTCCCCGGATCTCCGGAGCCGATCACACGCTCCCCGGATCTCCGGAGCCGATCACACGCTCCCCGGATCTCCGGAGCCGATCACACGCTCCCCGGATCTCCGGAGCCGATCACACGCTCCCCGGATCTCCGGAGCCGATCACACGCTCCCCGGATCTCCGGAGCCGATCACACGCTCCCCGGATCTCCGGAGCCGATCACACGCTCCCCGGATCTCCGGAGCCGATCACACGCTCCCCGGATCTCCGGAGCCGATCACACGCTCCCCGGATCTCCGGAGCCGATCACACGCTCCCCGGATCTCCGGAGCCGATCACACGCTCCCCGGATCTCCGGAGCCGATCACACGCTCCCCGGATCTCCGGAGCCGATCACACGCTCCCCGGATCTCCGGAGCCGATCACACGCTCCCCGGATCTCCGGAGCCGATCACACGCTCCCCGGATCTCCGGAGCCGATCACACGCTCCCCGGATCTCCGGAGCCGATCACACGCTCCCCGGATCTCCGGAGCCGATCACACGCTCCCCGGATCTCCGGAGCCGATCACGTACTCCCCGGATCTCTGGAGCCGATCACGTACACCCCAGATCTCCGGTGTTATGATTAATATTGAGTAATATTTCTGACATTTTCGGAATGCTTCCAAAAGTTGTGTTTTAAAGGAGAACTACGAGGTCAGGGCTTTTCCCCATAGTTCTCCTCAGGGTCGGGGGTCACACAAACTAGCGTCCTCCCCTCACCCTAAGCTCAGTATATAGGGAGCTACAGCTCGCGGTATACTGAGACGCCGCAGCAGGGACATTACTGTCTGGATCCGCCCAGCTGCGTGACTGACAGCTGGCTCCTCCTATCTAGAGGCAGAGCCAGCTGTACCCGCCCCCTCCCCCGTCCATTCCGCCAGTCAGCGCTGGAGGATCGGAGTGGGGGCGGGGGGAATCCCTACAGGGAGCCGTGAGTGACAGCCACCACTCTGCAGGGATAGTTTGAGAAGTGAGCGAACGCCGGTATGTGTTCCCGATCTACTGAGCCGACCTGTGACAGTCTCATTGTCACAGGTCGGCTAGAACTATGAGGATGAGAGAAAATCATCATCACCTCATAGTTCTCCTTTAAGCGGCCAACTGATCCGGTAGAAGTAGTTCCTGGGGGGCGGGGTCTATTCCTCAGTGTCACGGCTCCGACTGTGAACAAATCCGAAGATTCATATCGGCCCAAATTTCATTCAGAACTAAACTCATTCAGACATGTGACTCTTCTCTGACCAATCATATGGGGTTTTTTGGGGGGGCTGTTGGGGGTTGCATAATATTCGCGGCCGTGTGACTTCATTCCCAAACCAACATTCGGATGGATCTGAAATCCGAATAACAATCCAAATCCAATTTCAGATCCAAAATCCGGGAAATGAAAGAGATAAAAATGTGAACGGATCTGAAAGGAAAGAACGTTGTTGCGGGTTACGTGTCAATGTTCTCGTTACTTTGTATCTCTGGCGTGCTGCGTGATGGACTCTCCTGATACAACGTTGTTACATGTGAACTCCGTGATCCGTACAACACATACATCGTTTTAGATTGTAAGCTCTCAGGATCAGGAGCCTCCTCACCCCCTGGCCTTGATTTATACTGTAATATTGTACAGCGCTGTTCAAACTGTTGGCGCTATATAAACCCTGAAGAATAATAATAATCATCTCTCCGGGACTCGGCGACATTTCTGAACTGATATCTGCTGGTGATTGGTTGGTGTCCGGGGGGCTCCGGGGGGGGCGGAGTGATGACAGGTGATGTATTATACGTTGTGAGTTTTTATACATAATTGTCACATTTTAGTTATTTTTAAGGTTTTTAATACTCTTTGTACTCCCGCTCTGACCATTGTGACAGTGCTGCGTCACGGTGTGAGAAGGGTCAGAGGTCACTCAGGGTTCTCATTTATACAGGTTGAGGGGCTCCAGGCCGTGTGTTTCATATGGGGGGGATTTCACTTGACACACCCTGGTCAGGGTCCTGGATCCCGGAGGCTATGCAGTGACTTGGGTGGGATGAAGCCTCTGATCCGGGATCCATGTTTTGATGTTGATCCAGCACCCGATGATTGTGCAGCTGTGCCCGGCTCTAATGGTACAGAGACCTGGAACAGCCTTGGTAAGACCCACACCCACTCGGGCAGCCATGGGGAGACCTGGAACAGCCTTGGTAAGACCTACACCCACTCGGGCAGCCATAGGAAGACCTGGAACAGCCTTGGTAAGACCCACACCCACTCGGGCAGCCATAGGAAGACCTGGAACAGCCCTGGTAAGACCCACACCCACTCGAGCAGCCATGGGGAGACCTGGAACAGCCTTGGTAAGACCTACACCCACTCGGGCAGCCATGGGGAGACCTGGAACAGCCTTGGTAAGACCCACACCCACTCGGGCAGCCATAGGAAGACCTGGAACAGCCTTGGTAAGACCCACACCCACTCGAGCAGCCATGGGGAGACCTGGAACAGCCTTGGTAAGACCCACACCCACTCGAGCAGCCATGGGGAGACCTGGAACAGCCTTGGTAATACCTGCACCTGCCTGCACCGCCCTGGTGTATCTAGCGTCATATTATTTTGCATTGCTGTGTAATGGATTTCCGGGATTTGTAGTCCTCTATAGCTGGTGGTGGTATTCTGCATTGCTGTATAATGTATTGCTGGGATTTGTAGTCCCTCTACAGCTTGGAGTCGGTAGCAGAAATACCAGGGTCGCATCGGTTGCAGCTGTCATCGGGCCCTGGCACTCCACCACTGTCTTAAAATCATTAGTCTGTATTGGTTTAGAAAGCCTGTCACATGACACTAAAAATAATCTATCAGTGATTGGTATCGGCAAGTACCTGAGGAAAAGTATCGGTATTTGTACTCGGTCTGGAAAGCATGCCATTGGTGCATCCCTAACTAATATAGAACAAAAGCCAACAAATAGGGAGCGGTCAGTGGACGTCATTTTGTAAAGTCCACAATAGAAGAACAAAGCACAGCAAGTGAGGGGGGGGAACTTCTACCGTCACTGCACACAGAGGAGAAGCTGACTGCTACAGTAATGTCCTATGTACATCTAATGAAGGGGGTGCAGTGCCAATTGTAGCCAGGAGGTGGAAGCAGATAACCAGGAACTGGATGACAATATGGGGGGCTATTTACTGAGCCGAAGCCTCTTCAGCCACTCATAGCAGCTCCGTGCGGCTATTTATACCCGGACATCGGCTGCACTCGGCTGAACTGAAGGGAAGAACCTGTTTGCCTCAGCCAATCCAACATCTGAATGCTCGTCAGTTCTTTCACCCCTATTCTCCAAGGGGCCGAACCGCAGAGAGTGAATTGCTGAACCCGTCGGCTCGTCATTCGGTCATTATGTTCACTACCTCCCAGGTAGGGAACAGAATGAAAAATGTTAATGTGTGGCCCCCCCTCCCAAATCATGCCAGACCCTTTATGTCTGGTAGGAGTGTTAGGGGGGACCCCCAATGCTAAAATCCGAAAATGCTTAGGGTTCTTAAGGGACCGTAATATACAGGGGTACGGGTAATATACAGGGGTACAGGTAACATACAGGGTTACAGGTAACATACAGGGGTATGGGTAATATACAGGGGTACAGGTAACATACAAAGGTACAGGTAACATACAGGGTTACAGGTAACATACAGGGGTACAATATACAGGGGTACAGGTAATATACAGGGGTACAGGTACTCCTAGAATGAGATCCTAATAGGTTGGACTTGATGGACTAATGTCTTTATTCAACCTCAAATACTATGTAACTATGTAACTATGTAACTATGTTCCCTTCAAAAGTCATACCAGACCGTTGAGGGCAGCAGGTTGCTTTGCTGGGGGGGGTGGGGTGGGGGGGGAGACCCCCTGGAAAAAGCATCATGTCCCCATGGTAATGTGAGTAAGGGCCTCTTCCCCTCAACCCTGGCCCATTAGTTGTGGGGGTCTGCAGGCAGGGGAGCTTATCTGGATGCCTCCTTTCATAAAGGGGCACCCAGATGCTGCCCCCACCCCCGACTTGTAAATGAGTAAGAGGTTGTTGTTACCTCTACTCATTCCCCAGATAGTAAATACACAACGATGTGAAAAAGTCTTTTTTATTAGGAAAAAAAAAAAACACAAAACAGTTTTTGACAATTTCTTTATAAAAATCAAAAAAACAAAACTGTCCAATGCAGATCTGCGACTTGCCGACAGAAACAAATGCCCACCAACTGACAGATCGGACCCGAATGTAAACAAATGGGCGGAGTGTTGTACATATTATTGAGAATAGCGAGCACAGCGGCCATTCTGTTCAGCCGAACCAAATGCTTTCCACAGACGAGGCGAGCCGAGGGGTGCAGCCGAACCCTCAGCTAATCCTCAGCCAATCCTCCGCGTCCTATGAGATCTGTCCAAGGTGCTGAAATCAGCCAAGACAAAAGTGTCACCACTCAGCCTGTACATACCAACCGCTGGGAGTCCGTCCTCCATTCGGGGCTCGTGTACAAAGGATTTTGTTTGTGCCTCAAAGTTTCTAAAAGCTCCAGGAACGATTCTGAAAATGGTTGAAGTTCATGTACACAAACCTTCACTGTGTCCAGATCTCTATACTGTACAGAGGAGCTTACACTCTAATGTCCCCTCCCCCACAGTCACATCAGTCTCTGTACAGAGGAGCTTACACTCTAATGTCCCCTCCCCCCACAGTCACATCAGTCTCTGTACAGAGGAGCTTACACTCTAATGTCCCCTCCCCCCACAGTCACATCAGTCTCTGTACAGAGGAGCTTACACTCTAATGTCCCCCGCCCCCCCACAGTCACATCAGTCTCTGTACAGAGGAGCTTACACTCTAATGTCCCCCCTCCCCCCCACAGTCACATCAGTCTCTGTACAGAGGAGCTTACACTCTAATGTCCCCTCCCCCCACAGTCACATCAGTCTCTGTACAGAGGAGCTTACACTCTAATGTCCCCTCCCCCCACAGTCACATCAGTCTCTGTACAGAGGAGCTTACACTCTAATGTCCCCTCCCACCACAGTCACATCAGTCTCTGTACAGAGGAGCTGACACTTATTCCGGGATATCTCCTCCTGTTGTCCAGCACACAGGGATTATGAACAGATCTTCTCCTTCTATAGAAGTCCCTACATTCCTATAAATGGGGTTATATGCAGAATGATGGGACTCCGGGTCTATACATAGGACTGTAGGTTTGAGGTCTCTGGTGGTCCTCTTGGGGTCTCAGGTTTGGATGATGTGGAGTTGTTGGCTTGTAGGCTCGGTGACGGTCTGCTGTGTCTGATGACATTCTGGCATTTGTCTCCACCAATGAAATCTTGCGGATTGATTCACACGCGGTTCTCCTGCAGCATCCGCCTCTTCTTCAGCCACAAAGGACAGAGATGAATATGTAGCCCCCCGCTCTGGTCTCTGTATTCTTCTGCTTGGTGTTGTCTGGGTCTCCATGGGCCATATCTGGGCCACACCCCAATGGTACAGAGGACGGACCTCATCCCACCAGAACTGATATCCTGTTTTATGTCATTTTCTAGCTCTGGTAACGTGTTGGGAATTATCAGAGTCTCTTCTCTCCAACAAGCTGCGCCGTGCTGCGTTGGGGGTCCCGCCTGCTGCATTTATGGTTTGTTGGGTCTTCAAAAATGCCAATGAAGCCAATGCCAACTGAGACGTCGCTCTTCAGTGCATGTTGTGTAAATGACTCCGGATGGCACGGGAAGGGTGTGTAGCAGATGAAACACCAGAAAGAAGATTGCAAGCTCTTGTGATCCAGGTTCTTTCCATGTCCTGGCTGTGGCCCCTGTAGTGGCGGTGTATTGTACAGCGCTGTGGAATATGTTGGCACTTTATATAGATCATGCCACTGAAGGCTGGCGGTCTAATTGGAGGGGGCACTCTGAACCAATGCCAGGTATTTTATGATGCCAGCCAATTATCTTCTCCTCCAGGAAGTGTCCGCCTGATGTGCACGGCCGGTGTGAAGATGGAGTGTTGTGTGTGAATGATTCATGAAGACATGATGGCTGTGCCCGGGATACTCTGCCCGGCATATGGAAGAGGGACTGAGCCGGCACAGATTGACAGGAACGTCATAGGGGAGTCTGGAAGGAGTTTGCTCGCATGTTGATCACCCGGAAAGCAACATGTGGGCAGAAATGTGCTCAGAGGGGGGAGAAACGCTGTACCGATACTCCATGAGGGTGGTCCCTGCTTCCCATCGCCTCCCAGTGACCTTAATGACCTCAAGTCAGATATTGTAGAGAAATTCCAGATGTCACCATTGAAGCTTGGAGTCCATGACATCACAACACGGCAATAATGGAGGGCGACATGACCTCATCACCCTCATCTGTCTGCCCTCCATAGTCCTCATACCGGCTGTACCGTCTATTCTCTGACCTCATCACCCTCATGTCTGCCCTCCATAGTCCCCATACCGGCTGTACCATCTATTCTCTGACCTCATCACCCTCATGTCTGCCCTCCGCAGTCCCCATACCGGCTGTACCATCTATTCTCTGACCTCATCACCCTCATGTCTGACCCCCCGCAGTCCCCATACGGCTGGTAC